>NW_027596460.1:0-287343 GCF_964194155.1 Cetorhinus maximus
CAATTTGAAAAACACCAACAGATTTAACAACCTCAACATTCAAATACACCAACAAATTCAACAACAAACGCAGCTCTGAAAACACCAACAAATTCAACAACCTCAACATTGAAAAACACCAACAAATTCAACTACAACCTCAAATTTAAAAATACAAATAGGTTCAACAGAATAAAAATTGATAACACCAACAAATTCAACAACAACCTCAAAATTGAAAATCACCAACAAATTTAACAACAACCTCAACAATGAAAAACATCAAAAATTCAACAACAACAGCCAAAACAATGAAAAACACCATAAAATTCAACAACAACCTCAACATTCAAAAACACCAACAAATTTAACAACAACCACAACAATGAAAAACACCACAAAATTCATCAACAACCTCAACATTGAAAAACACCAACAAATTCAACAACAAACGCAGCTTTGAAAAGCACCAAAAATTCAACAACAACCTCAACAATGAAAACACCAAAAAATTCAACAACAAACTCAACATTGAAATTCACCAGCAAGTTCAACAACAACCTCAACTTTGAAAAACAACAACAAATTCAAAAACCTCAATATGGAAAAACACCAACAAATTGAACAGCAACCTCAACAATGAAAAACACCAACAAATTCAACAAAAAACTCAACAATGAAAAACACCAAAAAATTCAACAACAACCTCAATTTGAAAAACACCAACAGATTTAACAACCTCAACATTCAAATACACCAACAAATTCAACAACAAACGCAGCTCTGAAAACACCAACAAATTCAACAACCTCAACATTGAAAAACACCAACAAATTCAACTACAACCTCAAATTTAAAAATACAAATAGGTTCAACAGAATAAAAATTGATAACACCAACAAATTCAACAACAACCTCAAAATTGAAAATCACCAACAAATTTAACAACAACCTCAACAATGAAAAACATCAAAAATTCAACAACAACAGCCAAAACAATGAAAAACACCATAAAATTCAACAACAACCTCAACATTCAAAAACACCAACAAATTTAACAACAACCACAACAATGAAAAACACCACAAAATTCATCAACAACCTCAACATTGAAAAACACCAACAAATTCAACAACAAACGCAGCTTTGAAAAGCACCAAAAATTCAACAACAACCTCAACAATGAAAACACCAAAAAATTCAACAACAAACTCAACATTGAAATTCACCAGCAAGTTCAACAACAACCTCAACTTTGAAAAACAACAACAAATTCAAAAACCTCAATATGGAAAAACACCAACAAATTGAACAGCAACCTCAACAATGAAAAACACCAACAAATTCAACAAAAACCTCAACAAAGAAAAACACCAAAATATTCATCAACAACCTCAACATTCAAAAACACCAACAAATTCAACAGAATCCTCAACAATGAAAAACACCAAAAAATTCAACAACAACCTCAACATTGAAAATCAACATCAAATTCAAAAAAAACCTCAACAATGAATAACACCAATAAATTCAACAACCTCAACATTGAAAATCACCAAAAAATTCAACAATAACCTCAACAATGAAAAACGCCAACAAATTCAACAACAACCTCAACTTTGAAAAACACCAAAAAATTCGTCACCCTCAACATTGAGAAACAGCAACAAATTCAACTGCAACCTCAACTTTGAAAAATACAAAAAGATTCAAATAAAAACATTGATTACACCAATAAATTCAACAACAACCTCAACATTGAAAATCATCAACAAATACAACATCAACCTCAACTTTGAAAAACACCAACAAATTCAAAAACCTCAACATGGAAAAAGACCAACAAATTCAACCACAACCTCAACATTGAAAATCACCAACAAATTCATCAAAAACCTCAACAATGGAAAACACCAAAAAATTCATCAACAACCTCAACTTTGAAAAACACCAACAACTTCAACAACCTCAACATTGAAAAAGACCAACAAATTCAACTACAACCTCAACTTTGAAAAATACAAAAAAGATCAAAAAATACCATTGATAACACCAATAAATACAAGAACCTCAACACTGAAAATCACCAGCAAATTCAACAAAACCTCAAAAATGAAAAACACCGAGAATTTCATCAACAACCTCAACTTTCAAAAACACCAAAAAATTCAACAAAAACCTTAATTTTGAATAACATCACAAAATTCAACAACCTCAACATTGAGAAACAGCAACAAATTCAACTGCAACCTCAACTTTGAAAAGTACAAAAAGATTCAAATAAAAACATTGAATACACCAATAAATTCAACAACAACCTCAACATTGAAAATCACCAACAAATTCAACAAAAACCTCAACAATGAAAAACACCGAGAATTTCATCAACAACTTCAACATTCAAAAGCACCAAAAAATTCAACAAAAACATCAACAATGAAAAACACCAAAAAATTCAACAACAATCTCAACTTTGAAAAACACCAACAACTTCAACAACCTCAACATTGAGAAACAACAACAAATTCAACTGCAAACTCAACTTTGAAAAATACAAAAACTATCAAAAAAAACCATTGATAACACCAATAAATTCAACAACCTCAACATTGAAAATCACCATCAAATTCAACAACAACCTCAGCAATGAATAACATCAAAAAATTCAACATTCAAAAACACCAAAAAATTCAACAAAACCCTCAACAATGAAAAACACCAAAAAATTCAACAACAACCTCAACTTTGAAAAACACCAAAAACTTCAACAACCTGAACTTTGAAAAAGACCAACAACTTCAACAACCTCAAAATTGAGAAACAGCAACAAATTCAACTGCAACCTCAACTTTGAAAAATACAAAAAGATTCAAATAAAAACATTGAATACACCAATAAATTCAACAACAACCTCAACATTGAAAATCACCAACAAATTCAACAAACACCACAACAATGAAATACATCAAAAAATTCATCAACAACCTCAACATTCGAAAACACCAAATTATTCAACAAAAACCTCAACAATGAAAAACACCAAAAAATTCAACAACAACCTCAACTTTGAAAAATACCAACAACTTCAACGACCTCAAAATTGAAAAACACCAACAAATTCAACTGCAAACTCAACTTAGAAAAGAACAAAAAAGATAAAAAAAAACCATTGATAACACCAATGAATTCAACAACCTCTAAATTGAAAATCACCAACAAATTCAACAACAACCTCAGCAATGAAAAGCATCAAAAAATTCAACAACAACCTCAACTTTGAACAACACCAAAAAATTCAACAACCTCAACATTGCGAAACAGCAACAAATTCAACTGCAACCTCAACTTTGAAAAATACAAAAAGATTCAAAAAAAAACATTGAATACACCAAAAAAATTCAACAACAACCTCAATATTGAAAATCACGAAAAAATTCAACAACAACCTCAACTTTGAAAAACACCAGCAAATTCAAAAATCTCAACATGGAAAAACAGCAACAAATGCAACTAAAACCTCAATATTGAAAATCACCAACAAATTCATCAACAACAAATTCAACTTTGAACAACACCAAAAAATTCAACAACAACCTCAACTTTGAAAAACACCAGCAAATTCAAAAACCTCAACATGGAAAAACACCAACAAATTCAACTACAACCACAATATTGAAAATCACCAACAAATTCAACAACAACCTCAACTATGAAAAACACCAACAAATTCAACAACAACCTCAATTTGAAAAACACCAACAGATTTAACCATCTCAACATTCAAATACACCAACAAACTCAACAGCAAAGGCAGCTTTGAAAAACACCAACAAATTCAACAACCTCAACATTGAAAAACACCAACAAATTCAACAACAACCTCAACTTTTAAAAATACAATAAGGTTCAACAGAATAAAAATTGATAACACCAACAAATTTAACAACAACCTCAACAATGAAAAACATCAAAAATTCAACAACAACAACCACAACAATGAAAAACACAAAACAATTCAACAACAACCTCAACATTCAAAAACACCAACAAATTCAACGAAAACCTCAACAATGAAAAACACCAAAAAATTCAACAACAACCTCAACTTTGAAAAACACCAACAACTTCAACATCTCAACATTGAAAAACACCAACAAATTCAACTGGAACCTCAACTTAGAAAAATACAAAAAGATTAAAAGAAAAACACTGAATACACCAATAAATTCAATAACAACTTCAATATTGAAAATCACCAAAAAATTGAACAACATCCTCAACTTTGAAATACACCAACAAATTCAACAACAACCTCAACTTTGAATAACACCATCAAATTCAAAAACCTAAACATGGAAAAACACCAACAAATTCAACAACAACCTCAGAAATGAAAAACATCAAAAAAATTCAACAACAACCTCAACATTGAAAAACTCGAACAATTTCAACAACAACCTCACAATGAAATACACCAATAAATTCAACAACAACCTCAACACTGAAAATCACCAACAAATTCAACAACAACCTCAACTTTGAATAACACCATCAAATTCAAAAACCTAAACATGGAAAAACACCAACAAATTCAACAACAACCTCAATATTGAAAATCACCAACAAATTCAACTGCAACCTGAACTTTGAAAAATACAAAAAAGATAAAAAAAAAACCATTGATAACACCAATAAATTCAACAACCTCAACATTGAAAATCACCAAGAAATTCAACAACAACCTCAACAATGAAAAACACCAAAAAATTCATCAACAACCTCAACATTCAAAAACACCAACAAATTCAACAGAATCCTCAACAATGAAAAACACCAACAAATTCAACAACAACCTCAACTTTGAAAAACACCAAAAAATTCGTCAACCTCAACATTGAGAAACAGCAACAAATTCAACTGGAACCTCAACTTTGAAAAATAGAAAAAGATTCAAATAAAAACATTGAATACACCAATAAATTCAACAACAACCTCAACATTCAAAATCATCAACAAATTCAACATCAACCTCAACTTTGAAAACACCAACAAATTAAAACCTCAACATGGAAAAAGACCAACAAATTCAATCACAACCTCAACATTGCAAATCACCAACAAATTCATCAAAAACCTCAACAATGGAAAACTCCAAAAAATTCATCAACAACCTCAACATTCGACAACACCAAATAATTCAACAAAAACCTCAACAATGAAAAACACCAAAAAATTCAACAACAATCTCAACTTTGAAAAACACCAACAACTTCAACAACCTCAACATTGAAAAAGATCAACAAATTCAACTGCAACCTCAACTTGGAAAACACAAAAAAGATCAAAAAAAACCATTGATAACACCAATAAATTCAACAACCTCAACACTGAAAATCACCAGCAAATTCTACAACAACCGCAGCAATGACAAACATCAATGAATTAAACAACAACCTCAACTTTGAATAACAACAAAAAATTCAACAACCTCAACATTGAGAAACAGCAACAAATTCAACTGCAACCTCAACTTTGAAAAATACAAAAAGATTCAAATAAAAACATTGAATACACCAATAAATTCAACAACAACCTCAACATTGAAAATCACCAACAAATTCAACAAAAACCTCAACAATGAAAAACACCGAGAATTTCATCAACAACCTCAACATTCAAAAACACCAATAAATTCAACAAAAACCTCAACAATGAAAAACACCAAAAAATTCAACAACAACCTCAACTTTGAAAAACACCAACAACTTCAACAACCTCAACATTGAGAAACAGCAACAAATTCAACTGGAAACTCAACTTTGAAAAACAACAAAAAATTCAACAACCTCAACATTGAAAATCATTACAAATTCAACATCAACCTCAACTTTGAAAAACACCAACAAATTCAAAATCCTCAACATGGAAAAAGACCAACAAATTCAACCACAACCTCAACATTCAAAATCACCAACAAATTCATCAAAAACCTCAACAATGAAAAATACCAAAAAATTCATCAACAACCTCAACATTCGAAAACAACAAATAATTCAACAAAAACCTCAACAATGAAAAACAACAAAAAATTCAACAACAATCTCAACTTTGAAAAACACCAACAACTTTAACAACCTCAACATTGAAAAAGACCAACAAATTCAACTGCAACCTCAACTTTGAAAAATACAAAAAAGATAAAAAAAAAACCATTGATAACACCAATAAATTGAACAACCTCAACACTGAAAATCACCAGCAAATTCAACAACAACCGCAGCAATGAAAAACATCAAAAAATTAAACAAGAACCTCAACTTTGAATAACATCAAAACATTCAACATCCTCAACATTGAGAATCAGCAACAAATTCAACTGCAACCTCAACTTTGAAAAATACAAAAAGATTCAAATAAAAACATGGAATACACCAATAAATTCAACAACAACCTCAACATTGAAAATCACCAACAAATTCAACAAAAACCTCAACAATGAAAAACACCGAGAATTTCATCAACAACCTCAACATTCAAAAAACACCAAAAAATTCAACAAAAACCTCAACAATGAAACACACCAAAAAATTCAACAACAACCTCAACTTTGAAAAACACCAACAACTACAACAATCTCAACATTGAGAAATAGCAACAAATTCAACTGCAACCTCAACTTTGAAAAATACAAAAACGATCCAAAAAAAGCATTGATAACACCAATAAATTCAACAACCTCAACATTGAAAATCACCAACAAATTCAACAACAACCTCAGCAATGAATAACATCAAAAAATTCAACATTCAAAAACACCAAAAAATTCAACAAAAACCTCAACAATGAAAAACACCAAAAAATTCAACAACAACCTCAACTTTGAAAAACACCAACAAATTCATGAACAACCGCAACATTCGAAAACACCAAATAATTCAACAGAAACCACAACAATGAAAAACACCAAAAAATTCAACAACTACCTCAACTTTGAAAAATACAATAAAGATCAAAAAAAACCATTGATAACACCGATAAATTCAACAACCTCAACATTGAAAATCACCAACAAATTCAAAAACCTCAACATGGAAAAACACCAACAAATTCAACAACAACCTCAATATTGAAAATCACCAACAAATTCAACAACAACCTCAACTATGAAAAACACCAACAAATTCAACAAAAACCTCAACAATGAAAAACACCAAAAAATTCAACAACAACCTCAATTTGAAAAACACCAACAGATTTAACAACCTCAACATTCAAATACTCCAACAAATTCAACAACAAACGCAGCTTTGAAAAACACCAACAAATTCAACAACTTCAACATTGAAAAACATAAACAAATTCAACAACAACCTCAACTTTTAAAAATACCAAAAGGTTCAACAGAATAAAAATTAATAACACCATCAAATCCAACAACAACCTCAATTTTTAAAATACAAAAAGGTTCAACAAAAGAAAAATTGATAACAACAACAAATTCAACAACAACCGAAAAATTGAAAATCACCAACAAATTTAACAACTACCTCAACAATGAAAAACATCAAAAACTCAACAACAAAAACAACCACAACAATGAATAACACCAAACAATTCAACAACAATCTCAACATTCAAAAAGACCAACAAATTCAACAAAAACCTCAACAATTAAAAACACCAAAAAATTCGACAACAACGTCAACTTTGAAAAATACCAACAAATTCAACAACCTCAACATTCAAAAACACCAACAAATTCAACAACAATCTCAACATTGAAAATCACCAAAAAAATCAACAACAACCTCTCCATTGAAAAACTCCATTATTTCAACAACAACCTCAACAATGAAAAACACCAAAAAAATTAAACAACAAACACAACATTGAAAATCACCAACAAATTAAACAACAACCTCAACTTTGAAAAACACCAACAAATTCAAAAACGGCAACATGGAAAAACACCAACAAATTGAACTACAACCTCAACATTGAAAATCACCAACAAATTCAACAGAATCCTCAACAATGAAAAACACCAAAAGATTAAACAACAACCTCAACATTGATATCACCAACAAATTCAACAAAAACCTCAACAATGAAAAACACCAATAAATTCAACAACCTCAACATTGAGAATCACCAAAAAATTCAACAAAAACCTCAACAATGAAAAAGACCAAAAAATTCAACAACAACCTCAAATTATAAAAACACCAACAACTTCAACAACCTCAACATTGAAAAACACCAAGAAATTCAACTGGAACCTCAACTTTGAAAAATACAAAATGATACAAAAAAAAACATTGAATACACCAATAAATTCAGCAACATCCTCAATATTGAAAATCACCAAAAAATTCAACAACAAACTCAACTTTGAAAAACACCAACAAATTCAAAAACCTCAACATGGAAAAATGCCAACAAATTCAACGACAACCTCAATATTGAAAATAACCAACAATTCAACAACAACCACAATTAAGAAAAACACCAACAAATTCAACAAAAAACTCAACAATGAAAAACACCAAAAAAATTCAACAACAACCTCATTTTGAAAAACACCAACAGATTTAACAACCTCAACATTCAAATACACCAACAAATTCAACAACAAACGCAGCTCTGAAAACACCAACAAATTCAACAACCTCAACATTGAAAAACACCAACAAATTCAACATCAACCTCAACTTTTAAATATACGAAAAGGTTCAACAGAATAAAAATTGATAACACGAACAAATTCAACAACAACCTCAAAATTGAAAATCACCAACAAATTTAACAACAACCTCAACAATGAAAAACATCAAAAATTCAACAACAACAGCCAAAGCAATGAAAAACACCATAAAATTCAACAACAACCTCAACATTCAAAAACACCAACAAATTTAACAACAACCACAACAATGAAAAACAGCACAAAATTCATCAACAACCGCAACATTGAAAAACAACAACAAATTCAAAAACCTCAACGTGGAAAAATACCAACAAATTCAAAGACAACCTCAATATTGAAAATAACCAACAATTCAACAACAACCAAAATTAAGAAAAACACCAACAAATTCAACAAAAAACTCAACAATGAAAAACACCAAAAAATTCAACAACAACCTCAATTTGAAAAACACCAACAGATTTAACAACCTCAACATTCAAATACACCAACAAATTCAACAACAAACGCAGCTCTGAAAACACCAACAAATTCAACAACCTCAACATTGAAAAACACCAACAAATTCAACTACAACCTCAAATTTAAAAATACAAATAGGTTCAACAGAATAAAAATTGATAACACCAACAAATTCAACAACAACCTCAAAATTGAAAATCACCAACAAATTTAACAACAACCTCAACAATGAAAAACATCAAAAATTCAACAACAACAGCCAAAACAATGAAAAACACCATAAAATTCAACAACAACCTCAACATTCAAAAACACCAACAAATTTAACAACAACCACAACAATGAAAAACACCACAAAATTCATCAACAACCTCAACATTGAAAAACACCAACAAATTCAACAACAAACGCAGCTTTGAAAAGCACCAAAAATTCAACAACAACCTCAACAATGAAAACACCAAAAAATTCAACAACAAACTCAACATTGAAATTCACCAGCAAGTTCAACAACAACCTCAACTTTGAAAAACAACAACAAATTCAAAAACCTCAATATGGAAAAACACCAACAAATTGAACAGCAACCTCAACAATGAAAAACACCAACAAATTCAACAAAAAACTCAACAATGAAAAACACCAAAAAATTCAACAACAACCTCAATTTGAAAAACACCAACAGATTTAACAACCTCAACATTCAAATACACCAACAAATTCAACAACAAACGCAGCTCTGAAAACACCAACAAATTCAACAACCTCAACATTGAAAAACACCAACAAATTCACTACAACCTCAAATTTAAAAATACAAATAGGTTCAACAGAATAAAAATTGATAACACCAACAAATTCAACAACAACCTCAAAATTGAAAATCACCAACAAATTTAACAACAACCTCAACAATGAAAAACATCAAAAATTCAACAACAACAGCCAAAACAATGAAAAACACCATAAAATTCAACAACAACCTCAACATTCAAAAACACCAACAAATTTAACAACAACCACAACAATGAAAAACACCACAAAATTCATCAACAACCTCAACATTGAAAAACACCAACAAATTCAACAACAAACGCAGCTTTGAAAAGCACCAAAAATTCAACAACAACCTCAACAATGAAAACACCAAAAAATTCAACAACAAACTCAACATTGAAATTCACCAGCAAGTTCAACAACAACCTCAACTTTGAAAAACAACAACAAATTCAAAAACCTCAATATGGAAAAACACCAACAAATTGAACAGCAACCTCAACAATGAAAAACACCAACAAATTCAACAAAAACCTCAACAAAGAAAAACACCAAAATATTCATCAACAACCTCAACATTCAAAAACACCAACAAATTCAACAGAATCCTCAACAATGAAAAACACCAAAAAATTCAACAACAACCTCAACATTGAAAATCAACATCAAATTCAAAAAAAACCTCAACAATGAATAACACCAATAAATTCAACAACCTCAACATTGAAAATCACCAAAAAATTCAACAATAACCTCAACAATGAAAAACGCCAACAAATTCAACAACAACCTCAACTTTGAAAAACACCAAAAAATTCGTCACCCTCAACATTGAGAAACAGCAACAAATTCAACTGCAACCTCAACTTTGAAAAATACAAAAAGATTCAAATAAAAACATTGATTACACCAATAAATTCAACAACAACCTCAACATTGAAAATCATCAACAAATACAACATCAACCTCAACTTTGAAAAACACCAACAAATTCAAAAACCTCAACATGGAAAAAGACCAACAAATTCAACCACAACCTCAACATTGAAAATCACCAACAAATTCATCAAAAACCTCAACAATGGAAAACACCAAAAAATTCATCAACAACCTCAACTTTGAAAAACACCAACAACTTCAACAACCTCAACATTGAAAAAGACCAACAAATTCAACTACAACCTCAACTTTGAAAAATACAAAAAAGATCAAAAAATACCATTGATAACACCAATAAATACAAGAACCTCAACACTGAAAATCACCAGCAAATTCAACAAAACCTCAAAAATGAAAAACACCGAGAATTTCATCAACAACCTCAACTTTCAAAAACACCAAAAAATTCAACAAAAACCTTAATTTTGAATAACATCACAAAATTCAACAACCTCAACATTGAGAAACAGCAACAAATTCAACTGCAACCTCAACTTTGAAAAGTACAAAAAGATTCAAATAAAAACATTGAATACACCAATAAATTCAACAACAACCTCAACATTGAAAATCACCAACAAATTCAACAAAAACCTCAACAATGAAAAACACCGAGAATTTCATCAACAACTTCAACATTCAAAAGCACCAAAAAATTCAACAAAAACATCAACAATGAAAAACACCAAAAAATTCAACAACAATCTCAACTTTGAAAAACACCAACAACTTCAACAACCTCAACATTGAGAAACAACAACAAATTCAACTGCAAACTCAACTTTGAAAAATACAAAAACTATCAAAAAAAACCATTGATAACACCAATAAATTCAACAACCTCAACATTGAAAATCACCATCAAATTCAACAACAACCTCAGCAATGAATAACATCAAAAAATTCAACATTCAAAAACACCAAAAAATTCAACAAAACCCTCAACAATGAAAAACACCAAAAAATTCAACAACAACCTCAACTTTGAAAAACACCAAAAACTTCAACAACCTGAACTTTGAAAAAGACCAACAACTTCAACAACCTCAAAATTGAGAAACAGCAACAAATTCAACTGCAACCTCAACTTTGAAAAATACAAAAAGATTCAAATAAAAACATTGAATACACCAATAAATTCAACAACAACCTCAACATTGAAAATCACCAACAAATTCAACAAACACCACAACAATGAAATACATCAAAAAATTCATCAACAACCTCAACATTCGAAAACACCAAATTATTCAACAAAAACCTCAACAATGAAAAACACCAAAAAATTCAACAACAACCTCAACTTTGAAAAATACCAACAACTTCAACGACCTCAAAATTGAAAAACACCAACAAATTCAACTGCAAACTCAACTTAGAAAAGAACAAAAAAGATAAAAAAAAACCATTGATAACACCAATGAATTCAACAACCTCTAAATTGAAAATCACCAACAAATTCAACAACAACCTCAGCAATGAAAAGCATCAAAAAATTCAACAACAACCTCAACTTTGAACAACACCAAAAAATTCAACAACCTCAACATTGCGAAACAGCAACAAATTCAACTGCAACCTCAACTTTGAAAAATACAAAAAGATTCAAAAAAAAACATTGAATACACCAAAAAAATTCAACAACAACCTCAATATTGAAAATCACGAAAAAATTCAACAACAACCTCAACTTTGAAAAACACCAGCAAATTCAAAAATCTCAACATGGAAAAACAGCAACAAATGCAACTAAAACCTCAATATTGAAAATCACCAACAAATTCATCAACAACAAATTCAACTTTGAACAACACCAAAAAATTCAACAACAACCTCAACTTTGAAAAACACCAGCAAATTCAAAAACCTCAACATGGAAAAACACCAACAAATTCAACTACAACCACAATATTGAAAATCACCAACAAATTCAACAACAACCTCAACTATGAAAAACACCAACAAATTCAACAACAACCTCAATTTGAAAAACACCAACAGATTTAACCATCTCAACATTCAAATACACCAACAAACTCAACAGCAAAGGCAGCTTTGAAAAACACCAACAAATTCAACAACCTCAACATTGAAAAACACCAACAAATTCAACAACAACCTCAACTTTTAAAAATACAATAAGGTTCAACAGAATAAAAATTGATAACACCAACAAATTTAACAACAACCTCAACAATGAAAAACATCAAAAATTCAACAACAACAACCACAACAATGAAAAACACAAAACAATTCAACAACAACCTCAACATTCAAAAACACCAACAAATTCAACGAAAACCTCAACAATGAAAAACACCAAAAAATTCAACAACAACCTCAACTTTGAAAAACACCAACAACTTCAACATCTCAACATTGAAAAACACCAACAAATTCAACTGGAACCTCAACTTAGAAAAATACAAAAAGATTAAAAGAAAAACACTGAATACACCAATAAATTCAATAACAACTTCAATATTGAAAATCACCAAAAAATTGAACAACATCCTCAACTTTGAAATACACCAACAAATTCAACAACAACCTCAACTTTGAATAACACCATCAAATTCAAAAACCTAAACATGGAAAAACACCAACAAATTCAACAACAACCTCAGAAATGAAAAACATCAAAAAAATTCAACAACAACCTCAACATTGAAAAACTCGAACAATTTCAACAACAACCTCACAATGAAATACACCAATAAATTCAACAACAACCTCAACACTGAAAATCACCAACAAATTCAACAACAACCTCAACTTTGAATAACACCATCAAATTCAAAAACCTAAACATGGAAAAACACCAACAAATTCAACAACAACCTCAATATTGAAAATCACCAACAAATTCAACTGCAACCTGAACTTTGAAAAATACAAAAAAGATAAAAAAAAAACCATTGATAACACCAATAAATTCAACAACCTCAACATTGAAAATCACCAAGAAATTCAACAACAACCTCAGCAATGAAAAACATCAAAAAATTCAACATCAACATCAACATTGAAAAACTCCAACAATTTCAACAACAACCTCAACAATGAAAAACACCAACAAATTCAACAAACACCTCAACAATGAAAAACATCAAAAAATTCATCAACAACCTCAACATTCGAAAACACCAAATAATTCAACAAAAACCTCAACAATGAAAAACACCAAAAAATTCAACAACAATCTCAACTTTGAAAAACACCAACAACTTCAACAACCTCAACATTGAAAAAGACCAACAAATTCAACTGCAACCTCAACTTTGAAAAATACAAAAAAGATTAAAAAAAAACATTGATAACACCAATAAATTCAACACCCTCAACAGTGAAAATCACCCGCAAATTCAACAAAACCTCAACAATTAAAAACACCAAAAAATTCAATAACAACGTCAACTTTGAAAAATGCCAACAAATTCAACAACCTCAACATTGAGAAACACCAACAAATTCAACAACAAACTCAACATTGAAAATCAGCAACGAATTCAAAAACCTCAACATGGAAAAACACCAACAAATTGAACAACAACCACAACAATGAAAAACACCAACAAATTCAACAAAAACCTCAACATTCAAAAACACCAACAAATTCAACAACAACCTCAACAATGAAAAACACCAAAAACTTCATCAACAGCATCAACATTCAAAAACACCAACAAATTCAACGAAAACCTCAACAATGAAAAACACCAAAAAAATTCAACAACAACCTCAACTTTGAAAAACACCAACAACTTCAACATCTCAACATTGAAAAACACCAACTAATTCAACTGGAACCTCAACTTTGAAAAATACAAAAAGATTAAAAGAAAAACACTGAATACACCAATAAATTCAATAACAACTTCAATATTGAAAATCACCAAAAAATTCAACAACATCCTCAACTTTGAAAAACACCAACAAATTCAAAAACCTCAACATGGAAAAACGCCAACAAATTCAACTACAACCTCAATATTGAAAATCACCAACAAATTCAACAACAACCTCAACTATGAAAAACACCAACAAATTCAACAAAAATCTCAGCAATGAAAAACAACAAAAAATTCAACAAAAACCTCAATTTGAAAAACACCAACAGATTTAACCACCTCAACATTCAAATACACCAACAAATTCAACAACAAACGCTGCTTTGAAAAACACCAACAAATTCAACAACCTCAACATTGAAAAACACCAACAAATTCAACAACAACCTCAACTTTTAAAAATACAAAAAGGTTCAACAGAATAGAAATTGATAACACCAACAAATTCATCAACAACCTCAAAATTGAAAATCGCCAACAAATTTAACAATAACCTCAACAATGAAAAACATCAATAATTCAACAACAACCACAACAATGAAAAACACCAAAAAATTCATCAACAACCTCAACATTCAAAAACACCAAAATATTCAACAAAAACATCAACAATGAAAAACACCAAAAAATTCAACAACAACCTCAACTTTGAAAAACACCAACAACTTCAACGACCTGATAATTGAAAAACACCAACAAATTCAACTGCAACCTCAAGTTTGAAAAGTTCAAAAAAGATCAAAAAAAACCATTGATAACACCAATGAATTCAACAACCTCTACATTGAAAATCACCAACAAATTCAACAACAACCTCAGCAATGAAAAGCATCAAAAAATTCAACAACAACCTCAACTTTGAACAACACCAAAAAATTCAACAACCTCAACATTGCGAAACAGCAACAAATTCAACGGCAACCTCAACTTTGAAAAATACAAAAAGATTCAAAAAAAAACATTGAATACACCAAAAAAATTCAACAACAACCTCAATATTGAAAATCACGAAAAAATTCAACAACAACCTCAACTTTGAAAAACACCAGCAAATTCAAAAACCTCAACATGGAAAAACAGCAACAAATGCAACTAAAACCTCAATATTGAAAATCACCAACAAATTCAACAACAACCTCAACTTTGAACAACGCCAAAAAATTCAACAACAACCTCAACTTTGAAAAACACCAGCAAATTCAAAAACCTCAACATGGAAAAACACCAACAAATTCAACTACAACCTCAATATTGAAAATCACCAACAAATTCAACAACAACCTCAACTATGAAAAACACCAACAAATTCAACAACAACCTCAATTTGAAAAACACCAACAGATTTAACCATCTCAACATTCAAATACACCAACAAACTCAACAGCAAAGGCAGCTTTGAAAAACACCAACAAATTCAACAACCTCAACATTGAAAAACACCAACAAATTCAACAACAACCTCAACTTTTAAAAATACAATAAGGTTCAACAGAATAAAAATTGATAACACCAACAAATTTAACAACAACCTCAACAATGAAAAACATCAAAAATTCAACAACAACAACCACAACAATGAAAAACACCAAACAATTCAACAGCAACCTCAACATTCAAAAACACCAACAAATTCAACGAAAACCTCAACAATGAAAAACACCAAAAAATTCAACAACAACCTCAACATTGAAAATCACCAGCAAATTCAACAAAAACTTCAACAAAGAAAGACACCAAAAAATTCATCAACAACCTCAACATTCAAAAACACCAAAAAATTCAACAAAAACCTCAACAATGAAAAACGCCAAAAAATTCAACAACAACCTCAACTTTGAAAAACACCAACAACTTCAACCACCTCGACATTGAAAAACACCAAGAAATTCAAATGCATCCTCAACTTTGTAAAATACAAATAAGGTCAAAAAAAAACATTGATAACACCAATAAATTCAACCATCTCAACATTGAAAATCACCAACAAATTCAACAAAATCCTCAACAATGAAGAACACCAAAAAATTCATCAACAACTTCAACATTCAAACACACCAACAAATTCAACAAAAAGCTCAACAATGAAAAACTCCAAAAAATTCAATAACAACCACAACATTGAAAAACACCAATAAATTCAACAACAACCTCAACATTCATAAACACCAAAAAATTCACCAAAAACCTCAACATTGAAAAGCACCAAAAATTCAACAACAACCTCAACATTGAAAAACACCAACAATTTCAACAACCTCAACATTGAAAAACACCAATAAATTCAACTCACACCTCAACTTTGAAAAATGCAAAAAAGTTCAAGAAAAAGCATTGATAAAAACAATAAATTCAACAAGAACCTGAATATTGGAAATCACCAATAAATTCATCAACAACCTCAACAATGAAGAACATCAAAACATTCAACAACAACAATCTCAACAATGGAAAGCACCAAAAAATTCAACAACAATCTCAACATTCAAAAGCACCAACAAATTCGACAACAACCACAGCAATGAAAAACAGCAAACAATTCAACAACAACGACCTCAGCAACGAAAAACAGCAACCTCAATAATGAAAAACACCAACAAATTCAACAACAAACTCAACATTGAAAATCACCAAAAAATTCAACAACAACCTCAACACAGAAAAACTCCAACAATTTCAACAACAACCTCAACAATGAAAAACACCGAAAAATTCAACAACAAACTCAACATTGAAAATCACCAACAAATTCAACAACAACATCAACTTTGAAAAACACCAACAAATTCAAAAACCTCAACATGGAAAAACACCAACAAATTCAACCACAACCTCAACATTGAAAATCACCAACAAAGTCAACAACAACCTCAACAATGAATAACACCAACAAATTCAACAAAAACCTCAACAATGAAAAACACCAACAAATTCAACAACAAACTCAGCTTTGAAAAACACAAACAAATTCAACAACCTCAACTTTGAAAAACAACAACAAATTCAACAACAACATCAACTTTCAAAAATACAAAAAGGTTCAACAAAATAAAAATTGATAACAACAACAAATTCAACAACAACATCAATATTGAAAATCACCAACAAATTCAACAACAACTTCAACAATGAAAAACACCAAAAAATTCATCAACAACCTCAACATTCAAAAACAGCAACAAATTCAACAAAAACCTCAACAATTAAAAACACCAAAAAATTCAACAACAACGTCAAATTTGAAAAATACCAATAAATTCAGCAACCTCAATAATGAAAAACACCAACAAATTCAACAACAAACTTAACATTGAAAATCACCAAAAAATTAAACGACAACCTCAACATTGAAAAACTCCAACAATTTCAACAACAACCTCAACAATGAAAAACACCAAAAAATTCAACAACAAACTCAACATTGAAAATTACCAACAAATTCAACAACAACATCAACTTTGAAAAACACCAACAAATCCAAAAACCTCAACATGGAAAAACACCAGCAAATTCAACCACAACCTCAACATTGAAAATCACCAACAAATTCAACAACAACCTCAACAATGAAAAACACCAACAAATTGTACAAAAACCTAAACAAGGAAAAACACCGAAAGATTCATCAACAACCTCAACATTCAAAAACAACAACAAATTCAACAGAAACCACAACAATGAAAAACACCTAAAAATTCAACAACAACCTCAACATTGAAAGTCACCAACAAATTCAACAAAAACCTCAACAATGAAAAGCACCAAATAATGCATCAACAACCTCAACATTCAAAAACAACTAAAAATTCAACAAAAACCTCAGCAATGAAAAACACCGAAAAATTCAACAACAACCTCAACCTTGAAAAACACCAACAACGTCAACAACCTCAACATTGAAAAACACCAACAAATTCAACTGCAAGCTCAACTTTGAAAAATACAAAAATGATCAAAAAAAACCATTGATAACACCAGTGAATTCAACAACCTCAACATTGAAAATCACCAACCAATTCAACAACAACCTCAACAATGAAAAACACCAACAAATTCAACAAAAACCTCAACAATGAAAAACACCGAAACATTCATCAACAACCTCAACATTCAAAAACAACAAAACATTCAACAAAAACCTCAACAATGAAAAACACCGAAAAATTCAAGAACAACCTCAACTTTCAACAACACCAACAACTTCAACAACCTCAACATTGAAAAACAGCAACAATTTCAACTGCAACCTCAACTTTGAAACATAGAAAAATGATCAATAAGACCATTGATAACACCAATGAATTCAACAACCTCAACATTGAAAATCACCAACAAATTCAACAACAACCTCAGCAATGAATAACATCAAAAAATGCAACAACAACCTCAACATTGAAAATCACCAACAAATTCAACAACAACCTCAACCTTGAAAAACACCAACAAATTCAAAAACCTCAACATGGAAAAACAACAACAAATTGAACCAGAACCTCAATATTGAAAATCACCAACAAATTCAACAAAAACCTCAACAATGAAAAACATCGAAAAATTCAAGAACATCCTCAACTTTCAACAACACCAACAACTTCAACAACCTCAACATTGAAAAACAGCCACAATTTCAACTGCAACCTCAACTTTGAAACATAGAAAAATGATCAAAAAAGACCATTGATAACACCAATGAATTCAACAACCTCAACATTGAAAATCACCAACAAATTCAACAACAACCTCAGCAATGAATAACATCAAAAAATGCAACAACAACCTCAACATTGAAAATCACCAACAAATTCAACAACAACCTCAACCTTGAAAAACACCAACAAATTCAAAAACCTCAACATGGAAAAACAACAACAAATTGAACCAGAACCTCAATATTGAAAATCACCAAAAAATTCATCAACAACCTCAACATTCAAAACGCCAACAAATTCAACAAAAACCTCAACAATGAAAAACACCAAAAAATTCAACAACAACCTCAACATTGAAAATCACCAACAAATTCAACAAAACCTCAACAATGAAAAACACGGAAAAAATTCAACAACAACCTCAACTTTGAAAAACACCAACAAATTCAACAACCTCAACATTGCAAAACACCAACAATTTCAATTGCAACCTGAACTTTGAAAAATACAAAAAAGATTTAAAAATACCATTGATAACACCAATAATTTCAACAACATCAACTTTGAAAAACACAAACAAATTCAACCACAACCTCAACATTGAAAATCACTAACAAAGTCAACAACAACCTCAACAATGAAAAACACCAACAAATTCAACAAAAACCTCAACAATGAAAAACACCAACAAATTCAACAACAAACTCAGCTTTGAAAAACACAAACAAATTCAACAACCTCAACATTGAAAAACACCAACAAATTCAACAACAACCTCAACCTTCAAAAATACAAAAAGGTTCAACAAAATAAAAATTGATAACAACAACAAATTCAACAACAACCTCAATATTGAAAATCACCAACAAATTTAACAACAACCTCAACAATGAAAAACATCAAACAATTCAACAAGAACCTCAACATTCAAAAACACCAACAAATTCAACAACAACCTAAACAATGAAAAACACCAAAAAATTCATCAACAACCTCAACATTCAAAAACAGCAACAAATTCAACAAAAACCTCAACAATTAAAAACACGAAAAAATTCAACAACAACGTCAACTTTGAAAAATACCAATAAATTCAACAACCTCAACAATGATAAACACCAACAAATTCAACAACAAACTCAACATTGAAAATCACCAAAAAATTCAACAACAACCTCAACATTGAAAAACTCCCACAATTTCAACAACAACCTCAACAATGAAAAACACCAAGAAATTCAACAACAAACTCAACATTGAAAATCACCAACAAATTCAATAACAACATCAACTTTGAAAAACACCAAAAAATTCAAAAACGTCAACATGGAAAAACACGAACAAATTCAACCACAACCTCAACATTGAAAATCACCAAAAAATTCATCAACAACCTCAACAATGAAAAACACCAACAAATTGTACAAGAACCTCAACAAGGAAAAACACCGAAAGATACATCAACAACCTCAACATTCAAAAATACCAACAAATTCAACAGAAAACACAACAATGAAAAACACCTAAACATTCAACAACAACCTCAACATTGAAAATCACAAACAAATTCAACAACAACCTCAACAATGAAAAACACCAAATAATGCATCAACAACCTCAACATTCAAAAAAAACAAAAAATTCAACAAAAACCTCATCAATTAAAAACACCTAAAAATTCAACAACAAACTCAACATTGAAAATCACCAACAAATTCAACAACAACATCAACTTTGAAAAACACCAACAAATTCAAAAACCTCAACATGGAAAAACACCAACAAATTCAACCACAACCTCAACATTGAAAATCACCAACAAATTCAACAACAACCTCAACAATGAAAAACACCTACAAATTGAGCATAAACCTCAACAAGGAAAAACACCGAAAGATTCGCCAACAACCTCAACATTCAAAAACACCAACAAATTCAGCAGAAACCACAACAATGAAAAACACCTAAAAATTCAACAGCAACCTCAACATTGAAAGTCACCAACAAATTCAACAAAAACCTCAACAATGATGAGCACCAAATAATGCATCAAGAACCTCAACATTCAAAAACACCAAAAAATTCAACAAAAACCTCAACAATGAAAAACAGCAAATAATGCATCAACAACCTCAACATTCAAAAACAACAAAAAATTCAACAAAAACCTCAACAATGAAAAACACCGAAAAATTCAACAACATCCTCAACTTTGAACAACACCAACAACATCAACAACCTCAACATTGAAAAACAGCAACAAATTCAACAACCTCAACATTGCAAAACACCAACAATTTCAACTGCAACCTCAACTTTGAAAAATACAAAAAAGATTTAAAAAAACCATTGATAACACCAATAATTTCAACAACATCAACTTTGAAAAACACCAACAAATTCAACCACAACCTCAACATTGAAAATCACCAACAAAGTCAACAACAACCTCAACAATGAAAAACAACAACAAATTCAACAAAAACCTCAACAATGAAAAACACCAACAAATTCAACAACAAACTCAGCTTTGAAAAACACAAACAAATTCAACAACCTCAACATTGAAAAACAACAACAAATTCAACAACAACCTCAACTTTCAAAAATCCAATAAGGATCAACAAACTAAAAATTGATAACAACAACAAATTCAACTACAACCTCAATATTGAAAATCACCAACAAATTTAACAACAACCTCAACCATGAAAAACATCAAACAATTCAACAACAACCTCAACATTCAAAAACACCAACAAATTCAACAACAACCTTAACAATTAAAAACACCAAAAAATTCATCAACAACCTCAACATTCAAAAACAGCAACAAATTCAACAAAAACCTCAACAATTAAAAACACCAAAAAATTCAACAACAACGTCAACTTTGAAAAATACCAATAAATTCAGCAACCTCAATAATGAAAAACACCAACAAATTCAAAAACAAACTCAACATTGAAAATCACCAAAAAATTCAACAACAACCTCAACACAGAAAAACTCCAACAATTTCAACAACAACCTCAACAATGAAAAACACCGAAAAATTCAACAACAAACTCAACATTGAAAATCACCAACAAATTCAACAACAACATCAACTTTGAAAAACACCAACAAATTCAAAAACCTCAACATGGAAAAACACCAACAAATTCAACCACAACCTCAACATTGAAAATCACCAACAAAGTCAACAACAACCTCAACAATGAATAACACCAACAAATTCAACAAACACCTCAACAATGAAAAACACCAACAAATTCAACAACAAACTCAGCTTTGAAAAACACAAACAAATTCAACAACCTCAACATTGAAAAACAACAACAAATTCAACAACAACATCAACTTTCAAAAATACAAAAAGGTTCAACAAAATAAAAATTGATAACAACAACAAATTCAACAACAACATCAATATTGAAAATCACCAACAAATTCAACAACAACCTCAACAATGAAAAACACCAAAAAATTCATCAACAACCTCAACATTCAAAAACAGCAACAAATTCAACAAAAACCTCAACAATTAAAAACACCAAAAAATTCAACAACAACGTCAAATTTGAAAAATACCAATAAATTCAGCAACCTCAATAATGAAAAACACCAACAAATTCAACAACAAACTTAACATTGAAAATCACCAAAAAATTAAACGACAACCTCAACATTGAAAAACTCCAACAATTTCAACAACAACCTCAACAATGAAAAACACCAAAAAATTCAACAACAAACTCAACATTGAAAATTACCAACAAATTCAACAACAACATCAACTTTGAAAAACACCAACAAATCCAAAAACCTCAACATGGAAAAACACCAGCAAATTCAACCACAACCTCAACATTGAAAATCACCAACAAATTCAACAACAACCTCAACAATGAAAAACACCAACAAATTGTACAAAAACCTAAACAAGGAAAAACACCGAAAGATTCATCAACAACCTCAACATTCAAAAACAACAACAAATTCAACAGAAACCACAACAATGAAAAACACCTAAAAATTCAACAACAACCTCAACATTGAAAGTCACCAACAAATTCAACAAAAACCTCAACAATGAAAAGCACCAAATAATGCATCAACAACCTCAACATTCAAAAACAACTAAAAATTCAACAAAAACCTCAGCAATGAAAAACACCGAAAAATTCAACAACAACCTCAACCTTGAAAAACACCAACAACGTCAACAACCTCAACATTGAAAAACACCAACAAATTCAACTGCAAGCTCAACTTTGAAAAATACAAAAATGATCAAAAAAAACCATTGATAACACCAATGAATTCAACAACCTCAACATTGAAAATCACCAACCAATTCAACAACAACCTCAACAATGAAAAACACCAACAAATTCAACAAAAACCTCAACAATGAAAAACACCGAAACATTCATCAACAACCTCAACATTCAAAAACAACAAAACATTCAACAAAAACCTCAACAATGAAAAACACCGAAAAATTCAAGAACAACCTCAACTTTCAACAACACCAACAACTTCAACAACCTCAACATTGAAAAACAGCAACAATTTCAACTGCAACCTCAACTTTGAAACATAGAAAAATGATCAATAAGACCATTGATAACACCAATGAATTCAACAACCTCAACATTGAAAATCACCAACAAATTCAACAACAACCTCAGCAATGAATAACATCAAAAAATGCAACAACAACCTCAACATTGAAAATCACCAACAAATTCAACAACAACCTCAACCTTGAAAAACACCAACAAATTCAAAAACCTCAACATGGAAAAACAACAACAAATTGAACCAGAACCTCAATATTGAAAATCACCAACAAATTCAACAAAAACCTCAACAATGAAAAACACCGAAAAATTCAAGAACATCCTCAACTTTCAACAACACCAACAACTTCAACAACCTCAACATTGAAAAACAGCAACAATTTCAACTGCAACCTCAACTTTGAAACATAGAAAAATGATCAAAAAAGACCATTGATAACACCAATGAATTCAACAACCTCAACATTGAAAATCACCAACAAATTCAACAACAACCTCAGCAATGAATAACATCAAAAAATGCAACAACAACCTCAACATTGAAAATCACCAACAAATTCAACAACAACCTCAACCTTGAAAAACACCAACAAATTCAAAAACCTCAACATGGAAAAACAACAACAAATTGAACCAGAACATCAATATTGAAAATCACCAAAAAATTCATCAACAACCTCAACATTCAAAACGCCAACAAATTCAACAAAAACCTCAACAATGAAAAACACCAAAAAATTCAACAACAACCTCAACATTGAAAATCACCAACAAATTCAACAAAAACCTCAACAATGAAAAACACGGAAAAAATTCAACAACAACCTCAACTTTGAAAAACACCAACAAATTCAACAACCTCAACATTGCAAAACACCAACAATTTCAACTGCAACCTCAACTTTGAAAAATACAAAAAAGATTTTAAAAAACCATTGATAACACCAATAATTTCAACAACATCAACTTTGAAAAACACAAACAAATTCAACCACAACCTCAACATTGAAAATCACTAACAAAGTCAACAACAACCTCAACAATGAAAAACACCAACAAATTCAACAAAAACCTCAACAATGAAAAACACCAACAAATTCAACAACAAACTCAGCTTTGAAAAACACAAACAAATTCAACAACCTCAACATTGAAAAACACCAACAAATTCAACAACAACCTCAACCTTCAAAAATACAAAAAGGTTCAACAAAATAAAAATTGATAACAACAACAAATTCAACAACAACCTCAATATTAAAAATCACCAACAAATTTAACAACAACCTCAACAATGAAAAACATCAAACAATTCAACAAGAACCTCAACATTCAAAAACACCAACAAATTCAACAACAACCTAAACAATGAAAAACACCAAAAAATTCATCAACAACCTCAACATTCAAAAACAGCAACAAATTCAACAAAAACCTCAACAATTAAAAACACGAAAAAATTCAACAACAACGTCAACTTTGAAAAATACCAATAAATTCAACAACCTCAACAATGATAAACACCAACAAATTCAACAACAAACTCAACATTGAAAATCACCAAAAAATTCAACAACAACCTCAACATTGAAAAACTCCCACAATTTCAACAACAACCTCAACAATGAAAAAAACCAAGAAATTCAACAACAAACTCAACATTGAAAATCACCAACAAATTCAACAACAACATCAACTTTGAAAAACACCAAAAAATTCAAAAACGTCAACATGGAAAAACACGAACAAATTCAACCACAACCTCAACATTGAAAATCACCAAAAAATTCAACAACAACCTCAACAATGAAAAACACCAACAAATTGTACAAAAACATCAACAAGGAAAAACACCGAAAGATACATCAACAACCTCAACATTCAAAAATACCAACAAATTCAACAGAAAACACAACAATGAAAAACACCTAAAAATTCAACAACACCCTCAACATTGAAAATCACAAACAAATTCAACAACAACCTCAACAATGAAAAACACCAAATAATGCATCAACAACCTCAACATTCAAAAAAAACAAAAAATTCAACAAAAACCTCATCAATTAAAAACACCTAAAAATTCAACAACAAACTCAACATTGAAAATCACCAACAAATTCAACAACAACATCAACTTTGAAAAACACCAACAAATTCAAAAACCTCAACATGGAAAAACACCAACAAATTCAACCACAACCTCAACATTGAAAATCACCAACAAATTCAACAACAACCTCAACAATGAAAAACACCTACAAATTGAGCATAAACCTCAACAAGGAAAAACACCGAAAGATTCGCCAACAACCTCAACATTCAAAAACACCAACAAATTCAGCAGAAACCACAACAATGAAAAACACCTAAAAATTCAACAGCAACCTCAACATTGAAAGTCACCAACAAATTCAACAAAAACCTCAACAATGATGAGCACCAAATAATGCATCAAGAACCTCAACATTCAAAAACACCAAAAAATTCAACAAAAACCTCAACAATGAAAAACAGCAAATAATGCATCAACAACCTCAACATTCAAAAACAACAAAAAATTCAACAAAAACCTCAACAATGAAAAACACCGAAAAATTCAACAACATCCTCAACTTTGAACAACACCAACAACATCAACAACCTCAACATTGAAAAACAGCAACAAATTCAACAACCTCAACATTGCAAAACACCAACAATTTCAACTGCAACCTCAACTTTGAAAAATACAAAAAAGATTTAAAAAAACCATTGATAACACCAATAATTTCAACAACATCAACTTTGAAAAACACCAACAAATTCAACCACAACCTCAACATTGAAAATCACCAACAAAGTCAACAACAACCTCAACAATGAAAAACAACAACAAATTCAACAAAAACCTCAACAATGAAAAACACCAACAAATTCAACAACAAACTCAGCTTTGAAAAACACAAACAAATTCAACAACCTCAACATTGAAAAACAACAACAAATTCAACAACAACCTCAACTTTCAAAAATCCAATAAGGATCAACAAACTAAAAATTGATAACAACAACAAATTCAACTACAACCTCAATATTGAAAATCACCAACAAATTTAACAACAACCTCAACCATGAAAAACATCAAACAATTCAACAACAACCTCAACATTCAAAAACACCAACAAATTCAACAACAACCTTAACAATTAAAAACACCAAAAAATTCATCAACAACCTCAACATTCAAAAACAGCAACAAATTCAACAAAAACCTCAACAATTAAAAACACCAAAAAATTCAACAACAACGTCAACTTTGAAAAATACCAATAAATTCAGCAACCTCAATAATGAAAAACACCAACAAATTCAAAAACAAACTCAACATTGAAAATCACCAAAAAATTCAACAACAACCTCAACACAGAAAAACTCCAACAATTTCAACAACAACCTCAACAATGAAAAACACCGAAAAATTCAACAACAAACTCAACATTGAAAATCACCAACAAATTCAACAACAACATCAACTTTGAAAAACACCAACAAATTCAAAAACCTCAACATGGAAAAACACCAACAAATTCAACCACAACCTCAACATTGAAAATCACCAACAAAGTCAACAACAACCTCAACAATGAATAACACCAACAAATTCAACAAACACCTCAACAATGAAAAACACCAACAAATTCAACAACAAACTCAGCTTTGAAAAACACAAACAAATTCAACAACCTCAACATTGAAAAACAACAACAAATTCAACAACAACATCAACTTTCAAAAATACAAAAAGGTTCAACAAAATAAAAATTGATAACAACAACAAATTCAACAACAACATCAATATTGAAAATCACCAACAAATTCAACAACAACCTCAACAATGAAAAACACCAAAAAATTCATCAACAACCTCAACATTCAAAAACAGCAACAAATTCAACAAAAACCTCAACAATTAAAAACACCAAAAAATTCAACAACAACGTCAAATTTGAAAAATACCAATAAATTCAGCAACCTCAATAATGAAAAACACCAACAAATTCAACAACAAACTTAACATTGAAAATCACCAAAAAATTAAACGACAACCTCAACATTGAAAAACTCCAACAATTTCAACAACAACCTCAACAATGAAAAACACCAAAAAATTCAACAACAAACTCAACATTGAAAATTACCAACAAATTCAACAACAACATCAACTTTGAAAAACACCAACAAATCCAAAAACCTCAACATGGAAAAACACCAGCAAATTCAACCACAACCTCAACATTGAAAATCACCAACAAATTCAACAACAACCTCAACAATGAAAAACACCAACAAATTGTACAAAAACCTAAACAAGGAAAAACACCGAAAGATTCATCAACAACCTCAACATTCAAAAACAACAACAAATTCAACAGAAACCACAACAATGAAAAACACCTAAAAATTCAACAACAACCTCAACATTGAAAGTCACCAACAAATTCAACAAAAACCTCAACAATGAAAAGCACCAAATAATGCATCAACAACCTCAACATTCAAAAACAACTAAAAATTCAACAAAAACCTCAGCAATGAAAAACACCGAAAAATTCAACAACAACCTCAACCTTGAAAAACACCAACAACGTCAACAACCTCAACATTGAAAAACACCAACAAATTCAACTGCAAGCTCAACTTTGAAAAATACAAAAATGATCAAAAAAAACCATTGATAACACCAATGAATTCAACAACCTCAACATTGAAAATCACCAACCAATTCAACAACAACCTCAACAATGAAAAACACCAACAAATTCAACAAAAACCTCAACAATGAAAAACACCGAAACATTCATCAACAACCTCAACATTCAAAAACAACAAAACATTCAACAAAAACCTCAACAATGAAAAACACCGAAAAATTCAAGAACAACCTCAACTTTCAACAACACCAACAACTTCAACAACCTCAACATTGAAAAACAGCAACAATTTCAACTGCAACCTCAACTTTGAAACATAGAAAAATGATCAATAAGACCATTGATAACACCAATGAATTCAACAACCTCAACATTGAAAATCACCAACAAATTCAACAACAACCTCAGCAATGAATAACATCAAAAAATGCAACAACAACCTCAACATTGAAAATCACCAACAAATTCAACAACAACCTCAACCTTGAAAAACACCAACAAATTCAAAAACCTCAACATGGAAAAACAACAACAAATTGAACCAGAACCTCAATATTGAAAATCACCAACAAATTCAACAAAAACCTCAACAATGAAAAACACCGAAAAATTCAAGAACATCCTCAACTTTCAACAACACCAACAACTTCAACAACCTCAACATTGAAAAACAGCAACAATTTCAACTGCAACCTCAACTTTGAAACATAGAAAAATGATCAAAAAAGACCATTGATAACACCAATGAATTCAACAACCTCAACATTGAAAATCACCAACAAATTCAACAACAACCTCAGCAATGAATAACATCAAAAAATGCAACAACAACCTCAACATTGAAAATCACCAACAAATTCAACAACAACCTCAACCTTGAAAAACACCAACAAATTCAAAAACCTCAACATGGAAAAACAACAACAAATTGAACCAGAACATCAATATTGAAAATCACCAAAAAATTCATCAACAACCTCAACATTCAAAACGCCAACAAATTCAACAAAAACCTCAACAATGAAAAACACCAAAAAATTCAACAACAACCTCAACATTGAAAATCACCAACAAATTCAACAAAAACCTCAACAATGAAAAACACGGAAAAAATTCAACAACAACCTCAACTTTGAAAAACACCAACAAATTCAACAACCTCAACATTGCAAAACACCAACAATTTCAACTGCAACCTCAACTTTGAAAAATACAAAAAAGATTTTAAAAAACCATTGATAACACCAATAATTTCAACAACATCAACTTTGAAAAACACAAACAAATTCAACCACAACCTCAACATTGAAAATCACTAACAAAGTCAACAACAACCTCAACAATGAAAAACACCAACAAATTCAACAAAAACCTCAACAATGAAAAACACCAACAAATTCAACAACAAACTCAGCTTTGAAAAACACAAACAAATTCAACAACCTCAACATTGAAAAACACCAACAAATTCAACAACAACCTCAACCTTCAAAAATACAAAAAGGTTCAACAAAATAAAAATTGATAACAACAACAAATTCAACAACAACCTCAATATTAAAAATCACCAACAAATTTAACAACAACCTCAACAATGAAAAACATCAAACAATTCAACAAGAACCTCAACATTCAAAAACACCAACAAATTCAACAACAACCTAAACAATGAAAAACACCAAAAAATTCATCAACAACCTCAACATTCAAAAACAGCAACAAATTCAACAAAAACCTCAACAATTAAAAACACGAAAAAATTCAACAACAACGTCAACTTTGAAAAATACCAATAAATTCAACAACCTCAACAATGATAAACACCAACAAATTCAACAACAAACTCAACATTGAAAATCACCAAAAAATTCAACAACAACCTCAACATTGAAAAACTCCCACAATTTCAACAACAACCTCAACAATGAAAAAAACCAAGAAATTCAACAACAAACTCAACATTGAAAATCACCAACAAATTCAACAACAACATCAACTTTGAAAAACACCAAAAAATTCAAAAACGTCAACATGGAAAAACACGAACAAATTCAACCACAACCTCAACATTGAAAATCACCAAAAAATTCAACAACAACCTCAACAATGAAAAACACCAACAAATTGTACAAAAACATCAACAAGGAAAAACACCGAAAGATACATCAACAACCTCAACATTCAAAAATACCAACAAATTCAACAGAAAACACAACAATGAAAAACACCTAAAAATTCAACAACACCCTCAACATTGAAAATCACAAACAAATTCAACAACAACCTCAACAATGAAAAACACCAAATAATGCATCAACAACCTCAACATTCAAAAAAAACAAAAAATTCAACAAAAACCTCATCAATTAAAAACACCTAAAAATTCAACAACAAACTCAACATTGAAAATCACCAACAAATTCAACAACAACATCAACTTTGAAAAACACCAACAAATTCAAAAACCTCAACATGGAAAAACACCAACAAATTTAACCACAACCTCAACATTGAAAATCACCAACAAATTCAACAACAACCTCAACAATGAAAAACACCTACAAATTGAGCATAAACCTAAACAAGGAAAAACACCGAAAGATTCGCCAACAACCACAACATTCAAAAACACCAACAAATTCAGCAGAAACCACAACCATGAAAAACACCTAAAAATTCAACAGCAACCTCAACATTGAAAGTCACCAGCAAATTCAACAAAAACCTCAACAATGATGAGCACCAAATAATGCATCAAGAACCTCAACATTCAAAAACACCAAAAAATTCAACAAAAACCTCAACAATGAAAAACAGCAAATAATGCATCAACAACCTCAACATTCAAAAACACCAAAAGATTCAACAAAAACCTCAACAAAGAAAAACACCGAAAAAATTCAACAACAACCTCAACTTTGAAAAACACCAACAACTTCAACAACCTCAACATTGAAAAACACCAACAAATTCAACTGCAAGCTCAACTTTGAAAAATACAAAAATAATCAAAAAAAACCATTGATAACAACAATGAATTCAACAACCTCAACATTTAAAATCACCAACCAATTCAACAACAACCTCAACAATGAAAAACACCAACAAATTCAACAAAAACCTCAACAATGAAAAACACCGAAAGATTCATCAACAACCTCAACATACAAAAAAACCAAAAAACTCAACAGAAACCTCAACAATGAAAAACACCTAAAAATTCAACAACCACCACAACATTGAAAATCACCAACAAATTCAACAACAACCTCAACAATGAAAAACACCAAATAGTGCATCAAGAACCTCAACATTCAAAAACACCAAAAAATTCAACAAAAACCTCAACAATAAAAAACACCGAAAAATTCAACAACAACCTCAACTTTGAACAACACCAACAACTTCAACAACTCAACATTGAAAAACACCAACAATTTCAACTGCAACCTCAACTTTGTAACATAGAAAAATGATCCAAAAAAACCATTCATGACACCAATGAATTCAACAACCTCAACATTGAAAATCACCAACAAATTCAACAACAACCTCAGCAATGAAAAACATCAAAAAATGCAACAACAACCTCAACATTGAAAATCACCAACAAATTCAATAACAACCTCAACTTTGAAAAACACCAACAAATTCAAAAACCTCAACATGGAAAAACAACAACAAATTGAACCAGAACCTTAATATTGAAAATCACCAACAAATTCAACAACAACCCCAACAATGAAAAACACAAACAATTTCAACAAAAACCTCAACAATGAAAAACACCAAAAATTTCATCAACAACCTCAACATTCAAAAACGCTAACAAATTCAACAAAAACCTCAGCAATGAAAAACACCAAAAAATTCAACAACAACCTCAACTTTGAAAAACACCAACAAATTCAACAACTTCAACATTGCAAAACACCAACAATTTCAACTGCAACCTCAACTTTGAAAAATACAAAAAAGATTTAAAAGAACCATTCATAACACCAATAATTTCAACAACATCAACTTTGAAAAACACCAACAAATTCAACCACAACCTCAACATTGAAAATCACCAACAAAGTCAACAACAACCTCAACAATGAAAAACACCAACAAATTCAACAGAAACCTCAACAATGAAAAACACCAACAAATTCAACAACAAACTCAGCTTTGAAAAACACAAACAAATTCAACAACCTCAACATTGAAAAACACCAACAAATTCAACAACAACCTCAACTTTCAAAAATACGAAAAGGTTCAACAAAATAAAAATTCATAACAACAACAAATTCAACAACAACCTCAATATTGAAAATCACCAACAAATTTAACAACAACCTCAACAATGAAAAACATCAAACAATTCAACAACAACCTCAACATTCAAAAACACCAACAAATTCAACAACAACCTCATCAATGAAAAACACCAAAAAATTCAACAACAACCTCAACATTCAAAAACACCAACAAATACAACTGCAACCTCAACTTTGAAAAATACAAAAAAGATTTAAAAAAAACCATTGATAACACCAATAATTTCAACAACCTCAACTTTGAAAAACACCAACAAATTCAAAAACCTCAACATGGAAAAACATCAACAAATTCAACAACAACCTCAACATTGAAAATCACCAACAAATTCAACAACAACCTCAATATTGAAAATCATCAACAAATTTAACAACAACCTCAACAATGAAAAACACCAAACAATTCAACAACAACCTCAACATTCAAAAACACCAACAAATTCAACAACAACCTCAACAATGAGAAGCACCAAAAAATTCAACAACAACCTCAACATTCAAAAACACCAACAAATTCAACAAAACCTCAACAATTAAAAACACCAAAAAATTCAACAACGTCAACTTTGAAAAATACCAACAAATTCAACAACCTCAACAATTAAAAACACCAAAAAATTCAACAACGTCAAATTTGAAAAACACCAACAAATTCAAAAACCTCAACATGGAAAAACATCAACAAATTCAACAACAACCTCAACATTGAAAATCACCAACAAATTCAACAACAACCTCAACATTGAAAATCATCAACAAATTTAACAACAACCTCAACAATGAAAAACACCAAACAATTCAACAACAACCTCAACATTCAAAAACACCAACAAAGTCAACAACAACCTCAACAATGAAAAATACCAACAAATTCAACAAAAACCTCAACAATGAAAAACACCAACAAATTCAACAACAACCTCAACTTTGAAAAACACCAACAATTTCAACTGCAACCTCAACTTTGAAAAATACAAAAAAGATTTAAAAGAACCATTGATAACACCAATAATTGCAACAACATCAACTTTGAAAAACACCAACAAATTCAACCACAACCTCATCATTGAAAATCACCAACAAAGTCAACAACAACCTCAACAATGAAAAACACCAACAAATTCAACAGAAACCTCAACAATGAAAAACACCAACAAATTCAACAACAAACTCAGCTTTGAAAAACACAAACAAATTCAACAACCTCAACATTGAAAAACACCAACAAATTCAACAACAACCTCAACTTTCAAAAATACAAAGAGGTTCAACAAAATAAAAATTCATAACAACAACAAATTCAACAACAACCTCAATATTGAAAATCACCAACAAATTTAACAACAACCTCAACAATGAAAAACATCAAACCATTCAACAACAACCTCAACATTCAAAAACACCAACAAATTCAACAACAACCTCATCAATGAAAAACACCAAAAAAATCATCAACAACCTCAACATTCAAAAACAGCAACAAATTCAACAAAAACCTCAACAATTAAAAGCACCAAAAAATTCAACAACAACGTCATCTTTGAAAAATACCAATAAATTCAACAACCTCAATAATGAAGAACACCAACAAATTCAACAAAAACCTCAGCAATGAAAAACATCAAATAATGCATCAACAACCTCAATATTCAACAACAACAAAAAATTCAACAATAACCTCAGCATGAAAAACACCGAAAAATTCAACAACAAACTCAACATTGAAAATCACCAACAAATTCAACAACAACATCAACTTTGAAAAACACCAACAAATTCAAAAACCTCAACATGGAAAAACACCAACAAATTCAGCTGCAAGCTCCACTTTGAAAAATACAAAAATGATCAAAAAAAACCATTGATAACACCAATGAATTCAACAACCTCAACAATGAAAAACACCAACAAATTCAACAAAAACCTCAACAATGAAAAACACCGAAAGATTCATCAACAACCTCAACATTCAAAAAAACCAACAAACTCAACAGAAACCTCAACAATGAAAAACACCTAAAAATTCAACAACAACCACAACATTGAAAAACACCAACAAATTCAACAACAACCTCAACAATGAAAAACACCAAATTATGCATCAACAACCTCAACATTCAAAAACAACAAAAAATTCAACAAAATCCTCAACAATGAACAACACCGAAAAATTCAACAACAACCTCAACTTTCAACAACACCAACAACTTCAACAACCTCAACATTGAAAAACACCAACAATTTCAACTGCAACCTCAACTTTGAAACATAGAAAAATGATCAAAAAAAAACCATTGATAACACCAATGAATTCAACAACCTCAACATTGAAAATCACCAAAAAATTCAACAACAACCTCAACACAGAAAAACTCCAACAATTTCAACAACAACCTCAACAATGAAAAACACCGAAAAATTCAACAACAAACTCAACATTGAAAATCACCAACAAATTCAACAACAACATCAACTTTGAAAAACACCAACAAATTCAAAAACCTCAACATGGAAAAACACCAACAAATTCAACCACAACCTCAACATTGAAAATCACCAACAAAGTCAACAACAACCTCAACAATGAAAAACACCAACAAATTCAACAAAAACCTCAACAATGAAAAACACCAACAAATTCAACAACAAACTCAGCTTTGAAAAACACAAACAAATTCAACAACCTCAACATTGAAAAACAACAACAAATTCAACAACAACATCAACTTTCAAAAATACAAAAAGCTTCAACAAAATAAAAATTGATAACAACAACAAATTCAACAACAACCTCAATATTGAAAATCACCAACAAATTCAACAACAACCTCAACAATGAAAAACACCAAAAAATTCATCAACAACCTCAACATTCAAAAACAGCAACAAATTCAACAAAAACCTCAACAATTAAAAACACCAAAAAATTCAACAACAACGTCAAATTTGAAAAATACCAATAAATTCAACAACCTCAACAATGAAAAACACCAACAAATTCAACAACAAACTCACATTGAAAATCACCAAAAAATTCAACAAGAACCTCAACATTGAAAAACTCCAACAATTTCAACAACAACCTCAACAATCAAAAACACCAAAAAATTCAACAACAAACTCAACATTGAAAATCACCAACAAATTCAACAACAACATCAACTTTGAAAAACACCAACAAATTCAAAAACCTCAACATGGAAAAACACGAACAAATTCAACCACAACCTCAACATTGAAAATCACCAACAAATACAACAACAACCTCAACAATGAAAAACACCAACAAATTGTACAAAAAGCTCAACAAGGAAAAACACCGAAAGATTAATCAACAACCTCAACATTCAAAAATACCAACAAATTCAACAGAAAACACAACAATGAAAAACACCTAAAAATTCAACAACAACCTCAACATTGAAAATCACAAACAAATTCATCAACAACCTCAACAATGAAAAACATCAAATAATGCATCAACAACCTCAACATTCAAAAACAACAAAAAATTCAACAAAAACCTCAACAATGAAAAACACCGAAAAATTCAACAACAAACTCAACATTGAAAATCACCAACAAATTCAACAGAAAATCAACTTTGAAAAACACCAACAATTCAAAAACCTCAACATGGAAAAACACCAACAAATTCAACCACAACCTCAACATTGAAAATCACCAACAAATTCAACAACAACCTCAACAATGAGAAACACCAACAAATTGAGCAAAAACCACAACAAGGAAAAACACTGTAAGATTCATCAACAACCTCAACATTCAAAAACACCAACAAATTCAACAGAAACCACAACAATGAAAAACACCTAAAAATACAACAACAACCTCAACATTGAAAGTCACCAACAAATTCAACAAAAACCTCAACATTGAAAAGCACCAAATAATGCATCAAGAACCTCAACATTCAAAAACACCAAAAAATTCAGCAAAAACCTCAACAATGAAAAACACCAAATAATGCATCAACAACCTCAACATTCAAAAACACCAACAAATTCAACAGAAACCACAACAATGAAAAACACCTAAAAATACAACAACAACCTCAACATTGAAAGTCACCAACAAATTCAACAAAAACCTCAACATTGAAAAGCACCAAATAATGCATCAACAACCTCAACATTCAAAAACAACAAAAAATTCAACAAAAACCGCAACAATGAAAAACACCGAAAAATTCAACAACAACCTCAACTTTGAACAACACCAACAACTTCAACAATCTAAACATTGAAAAACACCAACAATTTCAACTGCAACCTCAACTCTGTAACATAGAAAAATGATCAAAAAAAACCATTGATGACACCAATGAATTCAACAACCTCAACATTGAGAATCACCAACAAATTCAACAACAACCTCAGCAATGAAAAACATTAAAAAATGCAACAACAACCTCAACATTGAAAATCACCAACAAATTCAACAACAACCTCAACTTTGAAAAACACCAACAAATTCAACAACTTCAACATTGCAAAACACCAACAATTTCAACTGCAACCTCAACTTTGAAAAATACAAAAAAGATTTAAAAGAACCATTGATAACACCAATAATTTCAACAACATCAACTTTGAAAAACACCAACAAATTCAACCACAACCTCAACATTGAAAATCACCAACAAAGTCAACAACAACCTCAACAATGAAAAACACCAACAAATTCAACAAAAACCTCAACATTGAAAAACACCAACAAATTCAACAACAACCTCAACTTTCAAAAATACAAAACGGTTCAACAAAATAAAAATTCATAACAACAACAAATTCAACAACAACCTCAATATTGAAAATCACCAACAAATTTAACAACAACCTTAACAATTAAAAACACCAAAAAATTCATCAACAACCTCAACATTCAAAAACAGCAACAAATTCAACAAAAACCTAAACAATTAAAAAGACCAAAAAATTCAACAACAACGTCATCTTTGAAAAATACCAATAAATTCAACAACCTCAATAATGAAAAACACCAACAAATTCAACAAAAACCTCAACAATGAAAAACAACAAATAATGCATCAACAACCTCAACATTCAACAACAACAAAAAATTCAACAATAACCTCAACATGAAAAACACCGAAAAATTCAACAACAAACTCAACATTGAAAATCACCAACAAATTCAACAACAACATCAACTTTGAAAAACACCAACAAATTCAAAAACCTCAACATGGAAAAACACCAACAAATTCAACCACAACCTCAACATTGAAAATCACCAACAAAGTCAACAACAACCTCAACAATGAAAAACACCAACAAATTGAACAAAAACCTCAACAAGGAAAAACACCGAAAGATTCATCAACAACCTGAACATTCAAAAACACCAACAAATTCAACAGAAACCACAACAATGAAAAACACCAAAAATTCAACAACAACCTCGACATTGAAAGTCACCAACAAATTCAACAACAACCTCAACAATGAAAAGCACCAAATAATGCATCAACAACCTCAACATTCAAAAACACCAAAAGATTCAACAAAAACCTCAACAATGAAAAACACCGAAAAAATTCAACAACAACCTCAACTTTGAAAAACACCAACAACTTCAACAACCTCAACATTGAAAAACACCAACAAATTCAACTGCAAGCTCAACTTTGAAAAATACAAAAATAATCAAAAAAAACCATTGATAGAAACAATGAATTCAACAACCTCAACATTTAAAATCACCAACCAATTCAACAACAACCTCAACAATGAAAAACACCAACAAATTCAACAACCACCACAACATTGAAAATCACCAACAAATTCAACAACAACCTCAACAATGAAAAACACCAAATAATGCATCAAGAACCTCAACATTCAAAAACACCAAAAAATTCAACAAAAACCTCAACAATAAAAAACACCGAAAAATTCAACAACAACCTCAACTTTGAACAACACCAACAACTTCAACAACTCAACATTGAAAAACACCAACAATTTCAACTGCAACCTCAACTTTGTAACATAGAAAAATGATCCAAAAAAACCATTCATGACACCAATGAATTCAACAACCTCAACATTGAAAATCACCAACAAATTCAACAACAACCTCAGCAATGAAAAACATCAAAAAATGCAACAACAACCACAACATTGAAAATCACCAACAAATTCAACAACAACCTCAACTTTGAAAAACACCAACAAATTCAAAAACCTCAACATGGAAAAACAACAACAAATTGAACCAGAACCTCAATATTGAAAATCACCAATAAATTCAACAACAACCCCAACAATGAAAAACACAAACAATTTCAACAAAAACCTCAACAATGAAAAACACCAAAAATTTCATCAACAACCTCAACATTCAAAAACGCTAACAAATTCAACAAAAACCTCAGCAATGAAAAACACCAAAAAATTCAACAACAACCTCAACTTTGAAAAACACCAACAAATTCAACAACTTCAACATTGCAAAACACCAACAATTTCAACTGCAACCTCAACTTTGAAAAATACAAAAAAGATTTAAAAGAACCATTGATAACACCAATAATTTCAACAACATCAACTTTGAAAAACACCAACAAATTCAACCACAACCTCAACATTGAAAATCACCAACAAAGTCAACAACAACCTCAACAATGAAAAACACCAACAAATTCAACAGAAACCTCAACAATGAAAAACACCAACAAATTCAACAACAAACTCAGCTTTGAAAAACACAAACAAATTCAACAACCTCAACATTGAAAAACACCAACAAATTCAACAACAACCTCAACTTTCAAAAATACGAAAAGGTTCAACAAAATAAAAATTCATAACAACAACAAATTCAACAACAACCTCAATATTGAAAATCACCAACAAATTTAACAACAACCTCAACAATGAAAAACATCAAACAATTCAACAACAACCTCAACATTCAAAAACACCAACAATTTCAACAACACCCTCATCAATGAAAAACACCAAAAAATTCAACAACAACCTCAACATTCAAAAACACCAACAAATACAACTGCAACCTCAACTTTGAAAAATACAAAAAAGATTTAAAAAAAACCATTGATAACACCAATAATTTCAACAACCTCAACTTTGAAAAACACCAACAAATTCAAAAACCTCAACATGGAAAAACATCAACAAATTCAACAACAACCTCAACATTGAAAATCACCAACAAATTCAACAACAACCTCAATATTGAAAATCATCAACAAATTTAACAACAACCTCAACAATGAAAAACACCAAACAATTCAACAACAACCTCAACATTCAAAAACACCAACAAATTCAACAACAACCTCAACAATGAAAAACACTAAACAATTCAACAACAACCTCAACATTCAAAAACACCAAAAAATTCAACAACAACCTCAACATTCAAAAACACCAACAAATTCAACAAAACCTCAACAATTAAAAACACCAAAAAATTCAACAACGTCAACTTTGAAAAATACCAACAAATTCAACAACCTCAACAATTAAAAACACCAAAAAATTCAACAACGTCAACTTTGAAAAACACCAACAAATTCAAAAACCTCAACATGGAAAAACATCAACAAATTCAACAACAACCTCAACATTGAAAATCATCAACAAATTTAACAACAACCTCAACAATGAAAAACACCAAACAATTCAACAACAACCTCAACATTCAAAAACACCAACAAAGTCAACAACAACCTCAACAATGAAAAATACCAACAAATTCAACAACCTCAACAATGAAAAACACCAACAAATTCAACAACAAACTCAGCTTTGAAAAACACAAACAATTTCAACAACCTCAACATTGAAAATCACCAACAAATTTAACAACAACCTCAACAATGAAAAACATCAAACAATTCAACAACAACCTCAACATTCAAAAACACCAACAAATTCAACAACAACCTCAACAATGAAAAACATCAATCAATTCAACAACAACCTCAACATTCAAATACACCAACAAATTCAACAACAACCTCATCAATGAAAAACACCAAAAAATTCATCAACAACCTCAACATTCAAAAACACCAATAAATTCAACAAAAACCTCAACAATGAAAAACACCAACAAATTCAACAACAACGTCATCTTTGAAAAATACCAATAAATTCAACAACCTCAATAATGAAAAACACCAACAAATTCAACAAAAACCTCAACAATGAAAAACATCAAATAATGCATCAACAACCTCAACATTCAACAACAACAAAAAATTCAACAATAACCTCAACATGAAAAACACCGAAAAATTCAACAACAAACTCAACATTGAAAATCACCAACAAATTCAACAACAACATCAACTTTGAAAAACACCAACAAATTCAAAAACCTCAACATTGAAAAACACCAACAATTTCAACTGCAACCTCAACTTTGAAACATAGAAAAATGATCAAAAAAAACCATTGATAACACCAATGAATTCAACAACCTCAACATTCAAAATCACCAACAAATTCAACAACAACCTCAGCAATGAAAAACATCAAAAAATGCAACAACAACCTCAACATTGAAAATCACCAACAAATTCAACAACAACCTCAACTTTGAAAAACACCAACAAATTCAAAAACCTCAACATGGAAAAACAACAACAAATTGAACCAGAACCTCAATATTGAAAATCACCAACAAATTCAACAACAACCCCAACAATGAAAAACACAAACAATTTCAACAAAAACCTCAACAATGAAAAACACCAAAAATTTCATCAACAACCTCAACATTCAAAAACGCTAACAAATTCAACAAAAACCTCAGCAATGAAAAACACCAAAAAATTCAACAACAACCTCAACTTTGAAAAACACCAACAAATTCAACAACTTCAACATTGCAAAATACCAACAATTTCAACTGCAACCTCAACTTTGAAAAATACAAAAAAGATTTAAAAGAACCATTCATAACACCAATAATTTCAACAACATCAACTTTGAAAAACACCAACAAATTCAACCACAACCTCAACATTGAAAATCACCAACAAAGTCAACAACAACCTCAACAATGAAAAACACCAACAAATTCAACAACAAACATAGCTTTGAAAAACACAAACAAATTCAACAACCTCAACATTGAAAAACACCAACAAATTCAACAACAACCTCAACAATGAAAAACACCAAATAATGCATCAAGAACCTCAACATTCAAAAACACCAAAAAATTCAACAAAAACCTCAACAATAAAAAACACCGAAAAATTCAACAACAACCTCAACTTTGAACAACACCAACAACTTCAACAACTCAACATTGAAAAACACCAACAATTTCAACTGCAACCTCAACTTTGTAACATAGAAAAATGATCCAAAAAAACCATTCATGACACCAATGAATTCAACAACCTCAACATTGAAAATCACCAACAAATTCAACAACAACCTCAGCAATGAAAAACATCAAAAAATGCAACAACAACCTCAACATTGAAAATCACCAACAAATTCAATAACAACCTCAACTTTGAAAAACACCAACAAATTCAAAAACCTCAACATGGAAAAACAACAACAAATTGAACCAGAACCTCAATATTGAAAATCACCAACAAATTCAACAACAACCCCAACAATGAAAAACACAAACAATTTCAACAAAAACCTCAACAATAAAAAACACCAAAAATTTCATCAACAACCTCAACATTCAAAAACGCTAACAAATTCAACAAAAACCTCAGCAATGAAAAACACCAAAAAATTCAACAACAACCTCAACTTTGAAAAACACCAACAAATTCAACAACTTCAACATTGCAAAACACCAACAATTTCAACTGCAACCTCAACTTTGAAAAATACAAAAAAGATTTAAAAGAACCATTCATAACACCAATAATTTCAACAACATCAACTTTGAAAAACACCAACAAATTCAACCACAACCTCAACATTGAAAATCACCAACAAAGTCAACAACAACCTCAACAATGAAAAACACCAACAAATTCAACAACAAACTCAGCTTTGAAAAACACAAACAAATTCAACAACCTCAACATTGAAAAACACCAACAAATTCAACAACAACCTCAACTTTCAAAAATACGAAAAGGTTCAACAAAATAAAAATTCATAACAACAACAAATTCAACAACAACCTCAATATTGAAAATCACCAACAAATTTAACAACAACCTCAACAATGAAAAACATCAAACAATTCAACAACAACCTCAACATTCAAAAACACCAACAAATTCAACAACAACCTCATCAATGAAAAACACCAAAAAATTCAACAACAACATCTACATTCAAAAACACCAACAAATACAACTGCAACCTCAACTTTGAAAAATACAAAAAAGATTTAAAAAAAACCATTGATAACACCAATAATTTCAACAACCTCAACTTTGAAAAACACCAACAAATTCAAAAACCTCAACATGGAAAAACATCAACAAATTCAACAACAACCTCAACATTGAAAATCACCAACAAATTCAACAACAACCTCAATATTGAAAATCATCAACAAATTTAACAACAACCTCAACAATGAAAAACACCAAACAATTCAACAACAACCTCAACATTCAAAAACACCAACAAATTCAACAACAACCTCAACAATGAAAAACACCAAAAAATTCAACAACAACCTCAACATTCAAAAACACCAACAAATTCAACAAAACCTCAACAATTAAAAACACCAAAAAATTCAACAACGTCAACTTTGAAAAATACCAACAAATTCAACAACCTCAACAATTAAAAACACCAAAAAAATCAACAACGTCAAATTTGAAAAACACCAACAAATTCAAAAACCTCAACATGGAAAAACATCAACAAATTCAACAACAACCTCAACATTGAAAATCACCAACAAATTCAACAACAACCTCAACATTGAAAATCATCAACAAATTTAACAACAACCTCAACAATGAAAAACACCAAACAATTCAACAACAACCTCAACATTCAAAAACACCAACAAAGTCAACAACAACCTCAACAATGAAAAATACCAACAAATTCAACAACCTCAACAATGAAAAACACCAACAAATTCAACAACAACCTCAACTTTGAAAAACACCAACAATTTCAACTGCAACCTCAACTTTGAAAAATACAAAAAAGATTTAAAAGAACCATTGATAACACCAATAATTTCAACAACATCAACTTTGAAAAACACCAACAAATTCAACCACAACCTCATCATTGAAAATCACCAACAAAGTCAACAACAACCTCAACAATGAAAAACACCAACAAATTCAACAGAAACCTCAACAATGAAAAACACCAACAAATTCAACAACAAACTCAGCTTTGAAAAACACAAACAAATTCAACAACCTCAACATTGAAAAACACCAACAAATTCAACAACAACCTCAACTTTCAAAAATACAAAGAGGTTCAACAAAATAAAAATTCATAACAACAACAAATTCAACAACAACCTCAATATTGAAAATCACCAACAAATTTAACAACAACCTCAACAATGAAAAACATCAAACCATTCAACAACAACCTCAACATTCAAAAACACCAACAAATTCAACAACAACCTCATCAATGAAAAACACCAAAAAAATCATCAACAACCTCAACATTCAAAAACAGCAACAAATTCAACAAAAACCTCAACAATTAAAAACACCAAAAAATTCAACAACAACGTCATCTTTGAAAAATACCAATAAATTCAACAACCTCAATAATGAAAAACACCAACAAATTCAACAAAAACCTCAACAATGAAAAACATCAAATAATGCATCAACAACCTCAATATTCAACAACAACAAAAAATTCAACAATAACCTCAACATGAAAAACACCGAAAAATTCAACAACAAACTCAACATTGAAAATCACCAACAAATTCAACAACAACATCAACTTTGAAAAACACCAACAAATTCAAAAACCTCAACATGGAAAAACACCAACAAATTCAGCTGCAAGCTCAACTTTGAAAAATACAAAAATGATCAAAAAAAACCATTGATAACACCAATGAATTCAACAACCTCAACAATGAAAAACACCAACAAATTCAACAAAAACCTCAACAATGAAAAACACCGAAAGATTCATCAACAACCTCAACATTCAAAAAAACCAACAAACTCAACAGAAACCTCAACAATGAAAAACACCTAAAAATTCAACAACAACCACAACATTGAAAAACACCAACAAATTCAACATCAACCTCAAAAATGAAAAACACAAACAATTTCAACAAAAACCTCATCAATGAAAAACACGAAAAAATTCATCAACAACCTCAACATTCAAAAACGCTAACAAATTCAACAAAAACCTCAACAATGAAAAACACCAAAAAATTCAACAACAACCTCAACTTTGAAAAACACCAACAAATTCAACGACCTCAACATTGCAAAACACCAACAATTTCAACTGCAACCTCAACTTTGAAAAATACAAAAAAGATTTTAAAAAAACCATTCATAACACCAATAATTTCAACAACCTCAACTTTGAAAAACACCAACAAATTCAAAAACCTCAACATGGAAAAACATCAACAAATTCAACAACAACCTCATCAATGAAAAACACCAAAAAATTCAACAAAAACGTCAACTTTGAAAAATACCAATAAATTCAACAACCTCAATAATGAAAAACACCAACAAATTCAACAAAAACCTCAACATTGAAAAACATCAAATAATGCATCAACAACCTCAACATTCAAAAACAACAAAAAATTCAACAAAAACATCAACAATGAAAAACACCGAAAAATTCAACAACAAACTCAACATTGAAAATCACCAACAAATTCAACAACAACATCAACTTTGAAAAACACCAACAAATTCAAAAACCTCAACATGGAAAAACACCAACAAATTCAAACACAACCTCAACATTGAAGATCACCAACAAATTCAACAACAACCTCAACAATGAAAAACACCAACAAATTGAACAAAAGCCTCAACAAGGAAAAACACCGAAAGATTCATCAACATCCTCAACATTCAAAAACACCAACAAATTCAACAGAAACCACAACAATGAAAAACACCTAAAAATTCAACAACAACCTCAACATTGAAAGTCACCAACAAATTCAACAAAATCCTCAACAATGAAAAGCACCAAATAATGCATCAACAACCTCAACATTCAAAAACAACAAAAAATTCAACAAAAACCTCAACAATGAAAAACACAGAAAAATTCAACAACAACCTCAACTATGAAGAACACCAACAACTTCAACAACCTCAACATTGAAAAACACCAACAAATTCAACTGCAAGCTCAACTTTGAAAAATACAAAAATGATCAAAAAAAACCATTCATAACACCAATGAATTCAACAACCTCAACATTGAAAATCACCAACAAATTCAACATCAACCTCAACAATGAAAAACACCAACAAATTCAACAAAAACCTCAACAATGAAAAACACCGAAAGATTCATCAACAACCTCAACATTCAAAAAAACCAACAAACTCAACAGAAACCTCAACAATGAAAAACACCTAAAAATTCAACAACAACCACAACATTGAAAATCACCAACATATTCAACAACAACCTCAACTTTGAAAAACACCAACAAATTCAAAAACCTCAACATGGAAAAACAACAACAAATTGAAACAGAACCTCAATATTGAAAATCACCAACAAATTCAACAACAACCCCAACAATGAAAAACACAAACAATTTCAACAAAAACCTCAACAATGAAAAACAGCAAAAAATTCATCAACAACCTCAACATTCAAAAACGCTAACAAATTCAACAAAAACCTCAACAATGAAAAACACCAAAAAATTCAACAACAACCTCAACATTGAAAATCACCAACAAAGTCAACAAAAACCTCAACTATGAAAAACACCAAAAAATTCAACAACAACCTCAACTTTGAAAAACACCAACAAATTCAACAACCTCAACATTGAAAAACACCAACAAATTCAACAACAACCTCAACTTTCAAAAATACAAAAAGGTTCAACAAAATAAAAATTGATAACAACAACAAATTCAACAACAACCTCAATATTGAAAATCACCAACAAATTTAACAACAACCTCAACAATGAAAAACACCAAACAATTCAACAACAACCTCAACATTGAAAGTCACCAACAAATTCAACAAAAACCTCAACATTGAAAAGCACCAAATAGTGCATCAAGAACCTCAACATTCAAAAACAAGAAAAAATTCAACAAAAACCGCAACAATGAAAAACACCATAAAATTCAACAACAACCTCAACTTTGAACAACACCAACAACTTCAACAATCTCAACATTGAAAAACACCAACAATTTCAACTGCAACCTCAACTCTGTAAAATAGAAAAATGATCAAAAAAAACCATTGATGACACCAATGAATTCAACAACCTCAACATTGAGAATCACCAACAAATTCAACAACAACCTCAGCAATGAAAAACATTAACAAATGCAACAACAACTTCAACACTGAAAATCACCAACAAATTCAAGAACAAACTCAACTTTGAAAAACACCAACAAATTCAACAACTTCAGCATTGCAAAACACCAACAATTTCAACTGCAACCTCAACTTTGAAAAATACAAAAAAGATTTAAAAGAACCATTGATAACACCAATAATTTCAACAACATCAACTTTGAAAAACACCAACAAATTCAACCACAACCTCAACATTGAAAATCACCAACAAAGTCAACAACAACCTCAACAATGAAAAACACCAACAAATTCAACAAAAACCTCAACAATGAAAAACACCAACAAATTCAACAACAAACTCAGCTTTGAAAAACACTAACAAATTCAACAACCTCAACATTGAAAAACACCAACAAATTCAACAACAACCTCAACTTTCAAAAATACAAAAAGGTTCAAAAAAATAAAAATTCATAACAACAACAAATTCAACAACAACCTCAATATTGAAAATCACCAACAAATTTAACAACAACCTCAACAATGAAAAACATCAAACAATTCAAAAACAACCTCAACATTCAAAAACACCAACAAATTCAACAACAACCTCATCAATGAAAAACACCAAAAAATTCATCAACAACCTCAACATTCAAAAACAGCAACAAATTCAACAAAAACCTGAACAATTAAAAACACCAAAAAATTCAACAGCAACGTCAACTTTGAAAAATACCAATAAATTCAACAACCTCAATAATGAAAAACACCAACAAATTCAACAAAAACCTCAACAATGAAAAACATCAAATAATGCATCAACAACCTCAACATTCAAAAACAACAAAAAATTCAACAATAACCTCAACATGAAAAACACCGAAAAATTCAACAACAAACTCAACATTGAAAATCACCAACAAATTCAACAACAACATCAACTTTTAAAAACACCAACAAATTCAAAAACCTCAACATGGAAAAACACCAACATATTCAACCACAACCTCAACATTGAAAATCACCAACAAATTCAACAACAACCTCAACAATGAAAAACACCAACAAATTGAACAAAAACCTCAACAAGGAAAAACACCGAAAGATTCATCAACAACCTCAACATTCAAAAACACCAACAAATTCAACAGAAACCACAACAATGAAAAACACCTAAAAATTCAACAACAACCTCGACATTGAAAGTCACCAACAAATTCAACAACAACCTCAACAATGAAAAGCACCAAATAATGCATCAACAACCTCAACATTCAAAAACACCAAAAGATTCAACAAAAACCTCAACAAAGAAAAACACCGAAAAAATTCAACAACAACCTCAACTTTGAAAAACACCAACAACTTCAACAACCTCAACATTGAAAAACACCAACAAATTCAACTGCAAGCTCAACTTTGAAAAATACAAAAATAATCAAAAAAAACCATTGATAACAACAATGAATTCAATAACCTCAACATTGAAAATCACCAACCAATTTAACAGCAACCTCAACAATGACGAACACCAACAAATTCAACAAAAACCTCAACAATGAAAAACACCGAAAGATTCATCAACAACCTCAACATTCAATAAAACCAAAAAACTCAACAGAAACCTCAACAATGAAAAACACCTAAAAATTCAACAACAACCACAACATTGAAAATAACCAACAAATTCAACAACAACCTCAACAATGAAAAACACCAAATAATGCATCAAGAACCTCAACATTCAAAAACACCAAAAAATTCAACAAAAACCTCAACAATGAAAAACACCAAATAATGCATCAACAACCTCAACATTCAAAAACAACAAAAAATTCAACAAAAACCTCAACAATAAAAAACACCTAAAAATTCAACAACAACCTCAACTTTGAACAACACCAACAACTTCAACAACTCAACATTGAAAAACACCAACAATTTCAACTGCAACCTCAACTTTGTAACATAGAAAAAAGATCAAAAGAAACCATTCATGACACCTATGAATTCAACAACCTCAACATTCAAAATCACCAACAAATTCAACAACAACCTCAGCAATGAAAAACATCAAAAAATGCAACAACAACCTCAACATTGAAAATCACCAACAAATTCAACAACAACCTCAACTTTGAAAAACACCAACAAATTCAAAAACCTCAACATGGAAAAACAACAACAAATTGAACCAGAACCTCAATATTGAAAATCACCAACAAATTCAACAACAACCCCAACAATGAAAAACACAAACAATTTCAACAAAAACCTCAACAATGAAAAACACCAAAAATTTCATCAACAACCTCAACATTCAAAAACGCAAACAAATTCAACAAAAACCTCAACAATGAAAAACACCAAAAAATTCAACAACAACCTCAACATTGAAAATCACCAACAAATTCAACAAAAACCTCAACAATGAAAAACACCAAAAAATTCAACAACAACCTCAACTTTGAAAAACACCAACAAATTCAACAACTTCAACATTGCAAAACACCAACAATTTCAACTGCAACCTCAACTTTGAAAAATACAAAAAAGATTTAAAAGGACCATTGATAACACCAATAATTTCAACAACATCAACTTTGAAAAACACCAACAAATTCAACCACAACCTCAACATTGAAAATCACCAACAAAGTCAACAACAACCTCAACAATGAAAAACACCAACAAATTCAACAAAAACCTCAACAATGAAAAACACCAACAAATTCAACAACAAACTCAGCTTTGAAAAACACAAACAAATTCAACAACCTCAACATTGAAAAACACCAACAAATTCAACAACAACCTAAACTTTCAAAAATACAAAGAGGTTCAACAAAATAAAAATTCATAACAACAACAAATTCAACAACAACCTCAATATTGAAAATCACCAACAAATTTAACAACAACCTCAACAATGAAAAACATCAAACAATTCAACAACAACCTCAACAATCAAAAACGCCAACAAATTCAACAACAACCTCATCAATGAAAAACACCAAAAAATTCATCAACAACCTCAACATTCAAAAACAGCAACAAATTCAACAAAAACCTCAACAATTAAAAACACCAAAAAATTCAACAACAACGTCATCTTTGAAAAATACCAATAAATTCAACAACCTCAATAATGAAAAACACCAACAAATTCAACAAAAACCTCAACAATGAAAAACATCAAATAACGCATCAACAACCTGAACATTCAAAAACAACAAAAAATTCAACAATAACGTCAACATGAAAGACACCGAAAAATTCAACAACAACGTCATCTTTGAAAAATACCAATAAATTCAACAACCTCAATAATGAAAAACACCAACAAATTCAACAAAAACCTCAACAATGAAAAACATCAAATAACGCATCAACAACCTCAACATTCAAAAACAACAAAAAATTCAACAATAACGTCAACATGAAAGACACCGAAAAATTCAACAACAAACTCAACGTTGAAAATCACCAACAAATTCAACAACAACATCAACTTTGAAAAACACCAACAAATTCAAAAACCTCAACATGGAAAAAAGCCAACAAATTCAACAAAAACCTCAACATTGAAAATCAACAGCAAATTCAACAACAACCTCAACATTCAAAAACACCAACAAATTCAACAGAAACCACAACAATGAAATACACCTAAAAATTCAACAACAACCTCGACATTGAAAGTCACCAACAAATTCAACAACAACCTCAACAATGAAAAGCACCAAATAATGCATCAACAACCTCAACATTCAAAAACACCAAAAGATTCAACAAAAACCTCAACAATGAAAAACACCGAAAAAATTCAACAACAACCTCAACTTTGAAAAACACCAACAACTTCAACAACCTCAACATTGAAAAACACCAACAAATTCAACTGCAAGCTCAACTTTGAAAAATACAAAAATAATCAAAAAAAACCATTGATAACTACAATGAATTCAACAACTTCAACATTGAAAATCACCAACCAATTCAACAACAACCTCAACAATAAAAAACACCAACAAATTCAACAAAAACCTCAACAAGGAAAAACACCGAAAGATTCATCAACAACCTCAACATTCAAAAAAACAAAACAACTCAACAGAAACCTCAACAATGAAAAACACCTAAAAATTCAACAACAACCACAACATTGAAAATAACCAACAAATTCAACAACAACCTCAACAATGAAAAACACCAAATAATGCATCAAGAACCTCAACATTCAAAAGCACCAAAAAATTCAACAAAAACCTCAACAATGAAAAACACCAAATAATGCATCAACAACCTCTACATTCAAAAACAGCAAAAAATTCAACAACAACCTCAACAATAAAAAACACCGAAAAATTCCACAGCAACCTCAACTTTGAACAACACCAACAACTTCAACAACTCAACATTGAAAAACACCAACAATTTCAACTGCAACCTCAACTTTGTAACATAGAAAAATGATCAAAAAAAACCATTCATGACACCAATGAATTCAACAACCTCAACATTGAAAATCACCAACAAATTCAACAACAACCTCAACATTGAAAAACAACAACAAATTCAACAACAACCTCAACTTTCAAAAATACAAAAAGGTTCAACAAAATAAAAATTGATAACAACAACAAATTCAACAACAACCTCAATATTGAAAATCACCAACAAATTTAAAAACAACCTCAACAATGAAAAACATCAAACAATTCAACAACAACCTCAACATTCAAAAACACCAACAAATTCAACAACAACCTCAACAATGAAAAACACCAAAAAATTCATCAACAACCTCAACATTCAAAAACAGCAACAAATTCAACAAAAACCTCAACAATTAAAAACACCAAAAAATTCAACAACAACGTCAACTTTGAAAAATACCAATAAATTCAACAACCTCAACAATGAAAAACACCAACAAATTTAACAACAAACTCAACATTGAATATCACCAAAAAATTCAACAACAACCTCAACATTGAAAAACTCCAACAATTTCAACAACAACCTCAACAATGAAAAACACCAAAAAATTCAACAACAAACTCAAAATTGAAAATCACCAACAAATTAAACAACAACATCAACTTTGAAAAACACCAACAAATTCAAAAACCTCAACATGGAAAAACACCAACAAATTCAACCACAACCTCAACATTGAAAATCACCAACAAATTCAACAACAACCTCATCAATGAAAAACACCAACAAATTGTACAAAAACCTCAACAAGGAAAAACACCGAAAGATTCATCAACAACCTCAACATTCAAAAACACCAACAAATTCAACAGAAACCACAACAATGAAAAACACCAAAAATTCAACAACAACCTCAACATTGAAAATCACAAACAAATTCATCAACAACCTCAACAATGAAAAACACCAAATAATGCATCAACAACCTCAACATTCAAAAACAACAAAAAATTCAACAAAAACCTCAACAATTAAAAACACCGAAAAATTCAACAACAAACTCAACATTGAAAATCAACAACAAATTCAACAACAACATCAACTTTGAAAAACACCAACAAATTCAAAAACATCAACATGGAAAAACACCAACAAATTCAACAGAAACCACAACAATGAAAAACACATAAAAATACAACAACAACCTCAACATTGAAAGTCACCAACAAATTCAACAAAAACCTCAACATTGAAAAGCACCAAATAATGCATCAAGAACCTCAACATTCAAAAACACCAAAAAATTCAACATAACCTCAACAATGAAAAACACCAAATAATGCATCAACAACCTCAACATTCAAAAACAACAAAAAATTCAACAAAACCTCAACAATGAAAAACACCAAATAATGCATCAACAACCTCAACATTCAAAAACAACAAAAAATTCAACAAAAACCGCAACAATGAAAAACACCGAAAAATTCAACAACAACCTCAACTTTGAACAACACCAACAACTTCAACAATCTCAACATTGAAAACACCAACAATTTCAACTGCAACCTCAACTCTGTAACATAGAAAAATGATCAAAAAAAACCATTGATGACACCAATGAATTCAACAAGCTCAACATTGAGAATCACCAACAAATTCAACAACAACCTCAGCAATGAAAAACATTAAAAAATGCAACAACAACCTCAACATTGAAAATCACCAACAAATTCAACAACAACCTCAACTTTGTAAAACACCAACAAATTCAACAACTTCAGCATTGCAAAACACCAACAATTTCAACTGCAACCTCAACTTTGAAAAATACAAAAAAGATTTAAAAGAACCATTGATAACACCAATAATTTCAACAACATCAACTTTGAAAAACACCAACAAATTCAACCACAACCTCAACATTGAAAATCACCAACAAAGTCAACAACAGCCTCAACAATCAAAAACACCAACAAATTCAACAAAAACCTCAACAATGAAAAACACAGAAAAATTCAACAACAACCACAACTTTGAAATACACCAACAACTTCAACAACCTCAACATTGAAAAACACAAACAAATTCAACTGCAAGCTCAACTTTGAAAAATACAAAAATGATCAAAAAAAACCATTCATAACACCAATGAATTCAACAACCTCAAAATTGAAAATCACCAACCAATCCAACAACAACCTCAACAATGAAAAACACCAACAAATTCAACAAAAACCTCAACAATGAAAAACAACGAAAGATTCATCAACAACCTCAACATTCAAAAAAACCAACAAACTCAACAGAAACCTCAACAATGAAAAACACATAAAAATTGAACAACAACCTCAACATTGAAATTCACCAACAAATTCATCAACAACCTCAATAATGAAAAACACCAAATAATGCATCAACAACCTCAACATACAAAAACAACAAAAAATTCAAAAAAAACCTCAACAATGAAAAACACCGAAAAATTCAACAACAACCTCAACTTTGAACAACACCAACAACTTCAACAACTCAACATTGAAAAACACCAACAATTTCAACTGCAACCTCAACTTTGAAACATAGAAAAATGATCAAAAAAGACCATTGATAACACCATGAATTCAACAACATCAACATTGAAAATCACCAACAAATTCAAAAACAACCTCAGCAATGAAAAACATCAAAAAATGCAACAACAACCTCAACGTTGAAAATCACCAACAAATTGAACAACAACCTCAACCTTGAAAACCACCAACAAATTCAAAAACCTCAACATGGAAAAACAACAACAAATTGAACCAGAACCTCAATATTGAAAATCACCAACAAATTCAACAACAACCTCAACAATGAAAAACACAAACAATTTCAACAAAAACCTCAACAATGAAAAACCCCAAAAAATTAATCAACAACCAAACATTCAAAACGCCAACAAATTCAACAAAAACCTCAACAATGAAAAACACCAAAAAATTCAACAACAACCTCAACATTCAAAAACAACAAAAAATTCAACAAAAACCTCAACAATGAAAAGCACCGAAAAATTCAAGAACAACCTCAACTTTCAACAACACCACCAACTTCAACAACCTCAACATTGAAAAACACCAACAATTTCAACTGCAACCTCAACTTTGAAACATAGAAAAATGATCAAAAAAGACCATTGATAACACCAATGAATTCAACAACCTCAACATTGAAAATCACCATCAAATTCAAGAACAACCTCAGCAATGAAAACCATCAAAAAATGCAACAACAACCTCAACGTTGAAAATCACTAACAAATTCAACAACAACCTCAACCTTGAAAAACACCAACAAATTCAAAAACCTCTACATGGAAAAACAACAACAAATTGAACCAGAACCTCAATATTGAAAATCACCAACAAATTCAACAACAACCTCAACAATGAAAAACACAAACAATTTCAACAAAAACCTCAACAATGAAAAACCCCAAAAAATTTATCAACAACCTCAACATTCAAAACGCCAACAAATTCAACAAAAACCTCAACAATGAAAAACACCAAAAAATTCAACAACAACCTCAACATTGAAAATCACCAACAATTTCAACTGCAACCTCAACTTTGAAAAATACAAAAAAGATTTTAAAAAACCATTGATAACACCAATAACATTCAACAACATCAACTTTGAAAAACACAAACAAATTCAAACACTACCTCAACATTGAAAATCACCAACAAAGTCAACAACAACCTCAACAATGAAAATCACCAACAAATTCAACAAAAACCTCAACAGTGAAAAACACCAACAAATTCAACAACAAACTCAACAATGATAAACACCAAAACATTCAACAACAAACTCAACATTGAAAATCACCAACAAATTCAACAACAACAACAACTTGGAAAAACACCAACAAATTCAAAAACCTCAACATGGAAAAACACCAACAAATTCAACCACAACCTCAACATTGAAAATCACCAACAAATTCAACAACAACCTCAACAATGAGAAACACCAACAAATTGAGCAAAAACCTGAACAAGGAAAAACACCGAAAGATTCATCAACAACCTCAACATTCAAAAACACCAACAAATTCAACAGAAACCACAACAATGAAAAACACCTAAAAATACAACAACAACCTCAACATTGAAAGTCACCAACAAATTCAACAAAAACCTCAACATTGAAAAGCACCAAATAATGCATCAAGAACCTCAACATTCAAAAACACCAAAAAATTCAACAAAAACCTCAACAATGAAAAACACCAAATAATGCATCAACAACCTCAACATTCAAAAACAACAAAAAATTCAACAAAAACCGCAACAATGAAAAACACCGAAAAATTCAACAACAACCTCAACTTTGAACAACACCAACAACTTCAACAATCTCAACATTGAAAAACACCAACAATTTCAACTGCAACCTCAACTCTGTAACATAGAAAAATGATCAAAAAAAACCATTGATGACACCAATGAATTCAACAACCTCAACATTGAGAATCACCAACAAATTCAACAACAACCTCAGCAATGAAAAACATTAAAAAATGCAACAACAACCACAACATTGAAAATCACCAACAAATTCAACAACAACCTCAACTTTGAAAAACACCAACAAATTCAACAACTTCAGCATTGCAAAACACCAACAATTTCAACTGCAACCTCAACTTTGAAAAATACAAAAAAGATTTAAAAGAACCATTGATAACACCAATAATTTCAACAACATCAACTTTGAAAAACACCAACAAATTCAACCACAACCTCAACATTGAAAATCACCAACAAAGTCAACAACAACCTCAACAATGAAAAACACCAACAAATTCAACAAAAACCTCAACAATGAAAAACACCAACAAATTCAACAACAAACTCAGCTTTGAAAAACACTAACAAATTCAACAACCTCAATATTGAAAATCACCAACAAATTTAACAACAACTTCAACTATGAAAAACATCAAACAATTCAACAACAACCTCAACATTCAAAAACACCAACAAATTCAACAACAACCTCATCAATGAAAAACACCAAAAAATTCATCAACAACCTCAACATTCAAAAACAGCAACAAATTCAACAAAAACCTCAACAATTAAAAACACCAAAAAATTCAACAGCAACGTCAACTTTGAAAAATACCAATAAATTCAACAACCTCAATAATGAAAAACACCAACAAATTCAACAAAAACCTCAACAATGAAAAACATCAAATAATGCATCAACAACCTCAACATTCAAAAACAGCAACAAATTCAACAAAAACCTCAACAATTAAAAACACCAAAAAATTCAACAGCAACGTCAACTTTGAAAAATACCAATAAATTCAAAAACCTCAATAATGAAAAACACCAACAAATTCAACAAAAACCTCAACAATGAAAAACATCAAATAATGCATCAACAACCTCAACATTCAAAAACAACAAAAAATTCAACAATAACCTCAACATGAAAAACACCGAAAAAATCAACAACAAACTCAACATTGAAAATCACCAACAAATTCAACAACAACATCAACTTTGAAAAACACCAACAAATTCAAAAACCTCAACATGGAAAAACAACAACAAATTCAACCACAACCTCAACATTGAAAATCACCAACAAATTCAACAACAACCTCAACAATGAAAAACACCAACAAATTCAACAAAAACCTCAACAAGGAAAAACCCCGAAAGATTCATCAACAACCTCAACATTCAAAAACACCAACAAATTCAACAGAAACCACAACAATGAAAAACACCTAAAAATTCAACAACAACCTCGACATTGAAAGTCACCAACAAATTCAACAACAACCTCAACAATGAAAAGCACCAAATAATGCATCAACAACCTCAACATTCAAAAACACCAAAAGATTCAACAAAAACCTCAACAATGAAAAACACCGAAAAAATTCAACAACAACCTCAACTTTGAAAAACACCAACAACTTCAACAACCTCAACATTGAAAAACACCAACAAATTCAACTGCAAGCTCAACTTTGAAAAATACAAAAATAATCAAAAAAAACCATTGATAACAACAATGAATTCAATAACCTCAACATTGAAAATCACCAACCAATTCAACAACAACCTCAACAATGACAAACACCAACAAATTCAACAAAAACCTCAACAATGAAAAACACCGAAAGATTCATCAACAACCTCAACATTCAAAAAAACCAAAAAACTCAACAGAAACCTCAACAATGAAAAACACCTAAAAATTCAACAACAACCACAACATTGAAAATAACCAACAAATTCAACAACAACCTCAACAATGAAAAACACCAAATAATGCATCAAGAACCTCAACATTCAAAAACACCAAAAAATTCAACAAAAACCTCAACAATGAAAAACACCAAATAATGCATCAACAACCTCAACATTCAAAAACAACAAAAAATTCAACAAAAACCTCAACAATAAAAAACACCGAAAAATTTAACAACAACCTCAACTTTGAACAACACCAACAACTTCAACAACTCAACATTTTAAAACACCAACAATTTCAACTGCAACCTCAACTTTGTAACATAGAAAAATGATCAAAAAAAACCATTCATGACACCAATGAATTCAACAACCTCAACATTCAAAATCACCAACAAATTCAAAAACAACCTCAGCAATGAAAAACATCAAAAAATGCAACAACAACCTCAACATTGAAAATCACCAACAAATTCAACAACAACCTCAACTTTGAAAAACACCAACAAATTCAAAAACCTCAACATGGAAAAACAACAACAAATTGAACCAGAACCTTAATATTGAAAATCACCAACAAATTCAACAACAACCCCAACAATGAAAAACACAAACAATTTCAACAAAAACCTCAACAATGAAAAACACCAAAAATTTCATCAACAACCTCAACATTCAAAAACGCAAACAAATTCAACAAAAACCTCAACAATGAAAAACACCAAAAAATTCAACAACAACCTCAACATTGAAAATCACCAACAAATTCAACAAAAACCTCAACAATGAAAAACACCAAAAAATTCAACAACAACCTCAACTTTGAAAAACACCAACAAATTCAACAACTTCAACATTGCAAAACACCAACAATTTCAACTGCAACCTCAACTTTGAAAAATACAAAAAAGATTTAAAAGGACCATTGATAACACCAATAATTTCAACAACATCAACTTTGAAAAACACCAACAAATTCAACCACAACCTCAACATTGAAAATCACCAACAAAGTCAACAACAACCTCAACAATGAAAAACACCAACAAATTCAACAAAAACCTCAACAATGAAAAACACCAACAAATCCAACAACAAACTCAGCTTTGAAAAACACAAACAAATTCAACAACCTCAACATTGAAAAACGCCAACAAGTTCAACAACAACCACAACTTTCAAAAATACAAAGAGGTTCAACAAAATAAAAATTCATAACAACAACAAATTCAACAACAACCTCAATATTGAAAATCACCAACAAATTTAACAACAACCTCAACAATGAGAAACATCAAACAATTCAACAACAACCTCAACATTCAAAAACACCAACAAATTCAACAACAACCTCATCAATGAAAAACACCAAAAAATTCATCAACAACCTCAACATTCAAAAACAGCAACAAATTCAACAAAAACCTCAACAATTAAAAACACCAAAAAATTCAACAACAATGTCATCTTTGAAAAATACCAATAAATTCAACAACCTCAATAATGAAAAACACCAACAAATTCAACTGAAACCTCAACAATGAAAAACATCAAATAATGCATCAACAACCTCAACATTCAAAACCAACAAAAAATTCAACAATAACCTCAACATGAAAAACACCGAAAAATTCAACAACAAACTCAACATTGAAAATCACCAACAAATTCAACAACAACATCAACTTTGAAAAACACCAACAAATTCAAAAACCTCAACATGGAAAAACACCAACAAATTCAACCACAACCTCAACATTGAAAATCACCAACAAATTCAACAACAACCTCAACAATGAAAAACACCAACAAATTGAACAAAAACCTCAACAAGGAAAAACACCGAAAGATTCATCAACAACCTCAACATTCAAAAACACCAACAAATTCAACAGAAACCACAACAATGAAAAACACCTAAAAATTCAACAACAACCTCGACATTGAAAGTCACCAACAAATTCAACAACAACCTCAACAATGAAAAGCACCAAATAATGCATCAACAACCTTAACATTCAAAAACACCAAAAGATTCAACAAAAACCTCAACAATGAAAAACACCGAAAAAATTCAACAACAACCTCAACTTTGAAAAACACCAACAACTTCAACAACCTCAACATTGAAAAACACCAACAAATTCAACTGCAAGCTCAACTTTGAAAAATACAAAAATAATCAAAAAAAACCATTGATAACAACAATGAATTCAATAACCTCAACATTGAAAATCACCAACCAATTCAACAACAACCTCAACAATGACAAACACCAACAAATTCAACAAAAACCTCAACAATGAAAAACACCGAAAGATTCATCAACAACCTCAACATTCAAAAAAACCAAAAAACTCAACAGAAACCTCAACAATGAAAAACACCTAAAAATTCAACAACAACCACAACATTGAAAATAACCAACAAATTCAACAACAACCTCAACAATGAAAAACACCAAATAATGCATCAAGAACCTCAACATTCAAAAACACCAAAAAATTCAACAAAAACCTCAACAATGAAAAACACCAAATAATGCATCAACAACCTCAACATTCAAAAACAACAAAAAATTCAACAAAAACCTCAACAATAAAAAACACCGAAAAATTCAACAACAACCTCAACTTTGAACAACACCAACAACTTCAACAACTCAACATTGATAAACAACAACAATTTCAACTGCAACCTCAACTTTGTAACATAGAAAAATGATCAAAAAAAACCATTCATGACACCAATGAATTCAACAACCTCAACATTGAGAATCACCAACAAATTCAACAACAACCTCAGCAATGAAAAACATTAAAAAATGCAACAACAACCTCAACATTGAAAATCACCAACAAATTCAACAACAACCTCAACTTTGAAAAACACCAACAAATTCAAAAACCTCAACATGGAAAAACAACAACAATTTGAACCAGAACCTCAATATTGAAAATCACCAACAAATTCAACAACAACCCCAACAATGAAAAACACAAACAATTTCAACAAAAACCTCAACAATGAAAAACACCAAAAATTTCATCAACAACCTCAACATTCAAAAACGCAAACAAATTCAACAAAAACCTCAACAATGAAAAACACCAAAAAATTCAACAACAACCTCAACATTGAAAATCACCAACAAATTCAACAAAAACCTCAACAATGAAAAACACCAAAAAATTCAACAACAACCTCAACTTTGAAAAACACCAACAAATTCAACAACTTCAACATTACAAAACACCAACAATTTCAACTGCAACCTCAACTTTGAAAAATACAAAAAAGATTTAAAAGGACCATTGATAACACCAATAATTTCAACAACATCAACTTTGAAAAACACCAACAAATTCAACAACAACCTCAACTTTCAAAAATACAAAGAGGTTCAACAAAATAAAAATTCATAACAACAACAAATTTAACAACAACCTCAACAATGAGAAACATCAAACAATTCAACAACAACCTCAACATTCAAAAACACCAACAAATTCAACAACAACCTCATCAATGAAAAACACCAAAAAATTCATCAACAACCTCAACATTCAAAAACAGCAACAAATTCAACAAAAACCTCAACAATTAAAAACACCAAAAAATACAACAACAATGTCATCTCTGAAAAATACCAATAAATTCAACAACCTCAATAATGAAAAACACCAACAAATTCAACAAAAACCTCAACAATGAAAAACATCAAATAATGCATCAACAACCTCAACAATCAAAAACAACAAAAAATTCAACAATAACCTCAACATGAAAAACACCGAAAAAATCAACAACAAACTCAACATTGAAAATCACCAACAAATTCAACAACAACATCAACTTTGAAAAACACCAACAAATTCAAAAACCTCAACATGGAAAAACACCAACAAATTCAACCACAACCTCAACATTGAAAATCACCAACAAATTCAACAACAACCTCAACAATGAAAAACACCAACAAATTGAACAAAAACCTCAACAAGGAAAAACACCGAAAGATTCATCAACAACCTCAACATTCAAAAACACCAACAAATTCAACAGAAACCACAACAATGAAAAACACCTAAAAATTCAACAACAACCTCGACATTGAAAGTCACCAACAAATTCAACAACAACCTCAACAATGAAAAGCACCAAATAATGCATCAACAACCTTAACATTCAAAAACACCAAAAGATTCAACAAAAACCTCAACAATGAAAAACACCGAAAAAATTCAACAACAACCTCAACTTTGAAAAACACCAACAACTTCAACAACCTCAACATTGAAAAACACCAACAAATTCAACTGCAAGCTCAACTTTGAAAAATACAAAAATAATCAAAAAAAACCATTGATAACAACAATGAATTCAATAACCTCAACATTGAAAATCACCAACCAATTCAACAACAACCTCAACAATGACAAACAACAACAAATTCAACAAAAACCTCAACAATGAAAAACACCGAAAGATTCATCAACAACCTCAACATTCAAAAAAACCAAAAAACTCAACAGAAACCTCAACAATGAAAAACACCTAAAAATTCAACAACAACCACAACATTGAAAATAACCAACAAATTCAACAACAACCTCAACAATGAAAAACACCAAATAATGCATCAAGAACCTCAACATTCAAAAACACCAAAAAATTCAACAAAAACCTCAACAATGAAAAATACCAAATAATGCATCAACAACCTCAACATTCAAAAACAACAAAAAATTCAACAAAAACCTCAACAATAAAAAACACCGAAAAATTCAACAACCACCTCAACTTTGAACAACACCAACAACTTCAACAACTCAACATTGATAAACACCAACAATTTCAACTGCAACCTCAACTTTGTAACATAGAAAAATGATCAAAAAAAACCATTCATGACACCAATGAATTCAACAACCTCAACATTGAGAATCACCAACAAATTCAACAACAACCTCAGCAATGAAAAACATTAAAAAATGCAACAACAACCTCAACATTGAAAATCACCAACAAATTCAACAACAACCTCAACTTTGAAAAACACCAACAAATTCAAAAACCTCAACATGGAAAAACAACAACAATTTGAACCAGAACCTCAATATTGAAAATCACCAACAAATTCAACAACAACCCCAACAATGAAAAACACAAACAATTTCAACAAAAACCTCAACAATGAAAAACACCAAAAATTTCATCAACAACCTCAACATTCAAAAACGCAAACAAATTCAACAAAAACCTCAACAATGAAAAACACCAAAAAATTCAACAACAACCTCAACATTGAAAATCACCAACAAATTCAACAAAAACCTCAACAATGAAAAACACCAAAAAATTCAACAACAACCTCAACTTTGAAAAACACCAACAAATTCAACAACTTCAACATTACAAAACACCAACAATTTCAACTGCAACCTCAACTTTGAAAAATACAAAAAAGATTTAAAAGGACCATTGATAACACCAATAATTTCAACAACATCAACTTTGAAAAACACCAACAAATTCAACAACAACCTCAACTTTCAAAAATACAAAGAGGTTCAACAAAATAAAAATTCATAACAACAACAAATTTAACAACAACCTCAACAATGAGAAACATCAAACAATTCAACAACAACCTCAACATTCAAAAACACCAACAAATTCAACAACAACCTCATCAATGAAAAACACCAAAAAATTCATCAACAACCTCAACATTCAAAAACAGCAACAAATTCAACAAAAACCTCAACAATTAAAAACACCAAAAAATTCAACAACAATGTCATCTTTGAAAAATACCAATAAATTCAACAACCTCAATAATGAAAAACACCAACAAATTCAACAAAAACCTCAACAATGAAAAACATCAAATAATGCATCAACAACCTCAACATTCAAAAACAACAAAAAATTCAACAATAACCTCAACATGAAAAACACCGAAAAAATCAACAACAAACTCAACATTGAAAATCACCAACAAATTCAACAACAACATCAACTTTGAAAAACACCAACAAATTCAAAAACCTCAACATGGAAAAACACCAACAAATTCAACCACAACCTCAACATTGAAAATCACCAACAAATTCAACAACAACCTCAACAATGAAAAACACCAACAAATTGAACAAAAACCTCAACAAGGAAAAACACCGAAAGATTCATCAACAACCTCAACATTCAAAAACACCAACAAATTCAACAGAAACCACAACAATGAAAAACACCTAAAAATTCAACAACAACCTCGACATTGAAAGTCACCAACAAATTCAACAACAACCTCAACAATGAAAAGCACCAAATAATGCATCAACAACCTCAACATTCAAAAACACCAAAAGATTCAACAAAAACCTCAACAATGAAAAACACCGAAAAAATTCAGCAACAACCTCAACTTTGAAAAACACCAACAACTTCCACAACCTCAACATTGAAAAACACCAACAAATTCAACTGCAAGCTCAACTTTGAAAAATACAAAAATAATCAAAAAAAACCATTGATAACTACAATGAATTCAACAACCTCAACATTGAAAATCACCAACCAATTCAACAACAACCTTAACAATAAAAAACACCAACAAATTCAACAAAAACCTCAACAAGGAAAAACACCGAAAGATTCATCAACAACCTCAACATTCAAAAAAACAAAAAAACTCAACAGAAACCTCAACAATGAAAAACACCTAAAAATTCAACAACAACCACAACATTGAAAATCACCAACAAATTCAACAACAACCTCAACAATGAAAAACACCAAATAATGCAACAAGAACCTCAACATTCAAAAACACCAAAAAATTCAACAAAAACCTCAACAATGAAAAACACCAAATAATGCATCAACAACCTCAACATTCAAAAACAACAAAAAATTCAACAAAAACCTCAACAATAAAAAACACCGAAAAATTCAACAGCAACCTCAACTTTGAACAACACCAACAACTTCAACAACTCAACATTGAAAAACACCAACAATTTCAACTGCAACCTCAACTTTGTAACATAGAAAAATGATGATAAAAAACCATTCATGACACCAATGAATTCAACAACCTCAACATTGAAAATCACCAACAAATTCAACAACAACCTCAACATTGAAAAACAACAACAAATTCAACAACAACCTCAATATTGAAAATCACCAACAAATTTAACAACAACCTCAACAATGAAAAACATCAAACAATTCAACAACAACCTCAACATTCAAATACACCAACAAATTCAACAACAACCTCAACAATGAAAAACACCAAAAAATTCATCAACAACCTCAACATTCAAAAACAGCAACCTCATTATTGGGGTTGTTGAATTTATTGGTATTTTTCAAATTTGACGTTGTTGTTGAATTTTTTGGTGTTTTTAATTGTTGAGGTTTTTGTTGAATTTGTTGCTGTTTTTGAATGTTGAGGTTGTTGATTAATTTTTTGGTGTTTTTCATTGTTGAGGTTGTTGTTGAATTGTTTGATGTTTTTCATTGTTGAGGTTGTTGTTAAATTTGTTGGTGATTTTCAATATTCAGGTTGTTGTTGAATTTGTTGTTGTTATGAATTTTTATTTTGTTGAACCTTTTTGTATTTTTGAAAGTTGAGGTTGTTGTTGAATTTGTTGGTGTTTTTCAATGTTGAGGTTGTTGAATTTGTTTGTGTTTCTCAAAGCTGAGTTTGTTGTTGAATTTGTTGGTGTTTTTCATTGTTGAGGTTTTTGTTGAATTTGTTGGTGTTTTTCATTGTTGAGGTTGATGTTGACTTTGTTGGTGATTTTCAATGTTGAGGTTGTGGTTGAATTTGTTGGTGTTTTTCAAAGTTGATGTTGTTGAAATTATTGGTGTTATCAATGGTTCTTTTAAATCTTTTTTGTATTTTTCAAAGTTGAGGTTGCAGTTGAAATTGTTGGTGTTTTGCAATGTTGAAGTTGTTGAATTTGTTGGTGTTTATCAAAGTTGAGGTTGTTGTTGAATTCTTTGTTTTTTTCATTGTTGAGGTTTTTGTTGAATTTGTTAGCGTTTTTGAATGTTGAGGTTGTTGATGAATTTTTTGGTGTTTTTCATTGATGAGGTTTTTGTTGAATTTGTTGGTGTTTTTCATTGTTGAGGTTGTTGTTGAATTTGTTGGTGATGTTCATTGTTGAGGTTGTTGTTGACTTTGTTGGTGATTTTCAATGTTGAGGTTGTTGTTGAATTTTTCGGTGTTTTTCATGTTGAGGTTAATGTTGAATTTTTTGTTGTTGTTGAATGTTGTGGTTGTTGATGCATTATTTGATGTTTTTCATTGTTGAGGTTTTTGTTGAATTTGTTGGTGTTTTTCATTATTGAGGTTGTTGAATTTATTGGTATTTTTCAAAGATGACGTTGTTATTGAATTTTTTGGTGTTTTTAATTGTTGAGGTTTTTGTTGAATTGTTGCTGTTTTTGAATGTTGAGGTTGTTGATGATTTTTTGGTGTTTTTCATTGATGAGGTTGTTTTTGAATTTGTTGGTGTTTTTGAATGTTGAGGTTGTTGTTGAATTGTTTGATGTTTTTCATTGTTGAGGTTGTTGTTGAATTTGTTGTTGTTATCAATTTTTATTTTGTTGAACCTTTTTGTATTTTTGAAAGTTGAGGTTGTTGTTGAATTTGTTGGTGTTTTTCAATGTTGAGGTTGTTGAATTTGTTTGTGTTTTTCAAAGCTGAGTTTGTTGTTGAATTTGTTGGTGTTTTTCATTGTTGAGGTTGTTGAATTTGTTGGTATTTTTCAAAGTTGACGTTGTTGAATTTATTGGTGTTTTTAATTGTTGAGGTTTTGTTCGAATTTCTTGGTGTTTTTGAATGTTGAGGTTGTTGTTGAATTTTTTGGTGTTTTTCATTGTTGAGGTTGTTGTTGAATTTGTTGGTGTTTTTGAATGTTGAGGTTGTTGTTGAATTGTTTGGTGTTTTTCATTGTTGAGGTTGTTGTTAAATTTGTTGATGATTTTCAATATTGTGGTTGTTGTTGAATTTGTTGGTGATTTTCAATGTTGAGGTTGTTGTTGAATTTGTTGATGTTTTTCCATGTTGAGGTTTTTGAATTTGTTGGTGTTTTTCAAAGTTGAGGTTGTTGAAATTATTGGTGTTATTAATGGTTTTTTTTAAAATCTTTTTTGTATTTTTCAAAGTTGAGGTTGCAGTTGAAATTGTTGGTGTTTTGCAATGTTGAGGTTGTTGAATTTGTTGGTGTTTTTCAAAGTTGAGGTTGTTGTTGAAATTTTTGGTGTTTTTCATTGTTGAGGTTTTTGTTGAATTTGTTGGTGATTTTCAATGTTGAGGTTGCTGTTGTATTTTTTGGTGTTTTTCATTCTTGAGGTTTTTGTTGAATTTGTTAGCGTTTTTGAATGTTGAGGTTGTTGATGAATTTTTTGGTGTTTTTCATTGATGAGGTTTTTGTTGAAATTGTTTGTGTTTTTCATTGTTGAGGTTGTTGTTGAATTAGTTGGTGATTTTCAAAATTGAGGTTCTGGTTCAATTTGTTGTTGTTTTTCCATGTTGAGGTTTTGAATTTGTTGGTGTTTTTCAAAGTTGAGGTTGTTGTTGAATTTGTTGGTGATTTTCAATGTTGAGGTTGTTGTTGCATTTTTTCATGTTTTTCATTGCTGAGGTTGTTGTTGAATTTGTTGGTGATTTTCAATGTTGAGGTTGTTGAATTCATTGGTGTTATCAATGGTTTTTTGTGATCATTTATCTATGTTTCAAAGTTGAGGTTGCAGTTGAAATTGTTGGTGTTTTTCAATGTTGAGGTTCTTGAAGTTGTTGTTGTTGTTGAAAGTTGAGGTTGTTGTTGAATTTTTCGGTGTTTTTCATTGTTGAGGTTTTTGTTGAATTTTATGTTGTTTTTGAATGTTGAGGTTGTTGATGCATTATTTGGTGTTCTTCATTGTTGAGGTTGTTGTTGAATTTGATGGTGATTTTCAATGTTGTTGTTGTTGTTGAATTTTTATGTGTTTTTCATTGTTCAGGTTTCTGTTGAGTTTGTTGGTTTTATTGAATGTTGAGGTTGTTGATGAATCTTTCGGTGTTTTTCATTGTTGAGGTTTTTGTTGAATTTGTTGGTGTTTTTCATTGTTGAGGTTGTTGAATTCATTGGTGTTATTTTGTATTTTTCAAAGTTGAGCTTGCAGCTGAGTTTGTTGGTGTTTTTTTACATGTTGAGGTTTTTGAATTTGTTGGTGTTTTTCAAAGTTGATGTTGTTGTTGAATTTGTTGGTGATTTTCAATGTTGAGTTTGTTGTTGAATTTTTCGGTGTTTTTCATGTTGAGGTTATTGTTGAATTTTTTGTTGTTGTTGAATGTTGAGGTTGTTGATGCATTATTTGATGTTTTTCATTGTTGAGGCTTTTGTTGAATTTGTTGGTGTTTTTCATTATTGAGGTTGTTGAATTTATTGGTATTTTTCAAAGATGACGTTGTTGTTGAATTTTTTGGTGTTTTTAATTGTTGAGGTTTTTGTTGAATTTGTTGCTGTTTTTGAATGTTGAGGTTGTTGATGAATTTTTTGGTGTTTTTCATTGATGAGGTTGTTGTTAAATTTATTGGTGATTTTCAATATTGAGGTTGTTGTTGAATTTGTTGTTGTTATGAACTTTTATTTTGTTGAACCTTTTTGTATTTTTGAAAGTTGAGGTTGTTGTTGAATTTGTTGGTGTTTTTCAATGTTCAGGTTGTTGAATTTGTTTGTGTTTTTCAAAGCTGAGTTTGTTGTTGAATTTGTTGGTGTTTTTCATTGTTGAGGTTTTTGTTGAATTTGTTGGTGTTTTTCATTGTTGAGGTTGTTGTTGACTTTGTTGGTGATTTTCAATGTTGAGGTTGTGGTTGAATTTGTTGGTGTTTTTCAAAGTTGATGTTGTTGAAATTATTGGTGTTATCAATGGTTCTTTTAAATCTTTTTTGTATTTTTCAAAGTTGAGGTTGCAGTTGAAATTGTTGGTGTTTTGCAATGTTGAAGTTGTTGAATTTGTTGGTGTTTTTCAAAGTTGAGGTTGTTGTTGAATTTTTTGGTGTTTTTCATTGTTGAGGTTTTTGTTGAATTTGTTGGTGATTTTCAATGTTGAGGTTGTTGTTGAATTTTTTGGTGTTTTTCATTGTTGAGGTTTTTGTTGAATTTGTTGGTGTTTTTGAATGTTGAGGTTGTTGTTGAATTGTTTGATGTTTTTCATTGTTGAGGTTGTTGTTAAATTTGTTGGTGATTTTCAATATTGAGGTTGTTGTTGAATTTGTTGTTGTTATGAATTTTTATTTTGTTGAACCTTTTTGTATTTTTGAAAGTTGAGGTTGTTGTTGAATTTGTTGGTGTTTTTCAATGTTGAGGTTGTTGAATTTGTTTGTGTTTTCCAAAGCTGAGTTTGTTGTTGAATTTGTTGGTGTTTTTCATTGTTGAGGTTGTTGTTGACTTTGTTGGTCATTTTCAATGTTGAGGTTGTGGTTGAATTTGTTGGTGTTTTTCAAAGTTGATGTTGTTGAAATTATTGGTGTTATCAATGGTTCTTTTAAATCTTTTTTGTATTTTTCAAAGTTGAGGTTGCAGTTGAAATTGTTGGTGTTTTGCAATGCTGAAGTTGTTGAATTTGTTGGTGTTTTTCAAAGTTGAGGTTGTTGTTGAATTTGTTGGTGATTTTCAATGTTGAGGTTGTTGTTGCATTTTTTAATGTTTTTCATTGCTGAGGTTGTTGTTGAATTTGTTGGTGATTCTCAATGTTGAGGTTGTTGAATTCATTGGTGTCATCAATGGTTCTTTTTGATCATTTTTCTATGTTACAGAGTTGAGGTTGCAGTTGAAATTGTTGGTGTTTTTCAATGTTGAGATTGTTGAAGTTGTTGGTGTTGTTCAAAGTTGAGGTTGTTGTTGAATTTTTCGGTGTTTTTCATTGTTGCGGTTTTTGTTGAAATTTTTGTTGTTTTTGAATGTTGAGGTTGTTGATGCATTATTTGGTGTTTTTCATTGTTGAGGTATTTGTTGAATTTTTTGTTGTTTTTGAATGTTGAGGTTGTTGATGCATTATATGGTGTTTTTCATTGTTGAGGTTATGTTGAATTTTTTGGTGTTTTTGAATGTTGAGGTTCTTGATGCATTATTTGGTGCTCAAAAACCTCAACAATTAAAAACACCAAAAAATTCAACAACAACGTCAACTTTGAAAAATACCAATAAATTCAACAACCTCAACATTGAAAAACACCAACAAATTTAACAACAAACTCAACATTGAATATCACCGAAAAATTCAACAACAACCTCAACATTGAAAAACTCCAACAATTTCAACAACAACCTCAACAATGAAAAACACCGAAAAATTCAACAACAAACTCAACATTGAAAAACACCAACAAATTCAACAACAACATCAACTTTGAAAAACACCAACAAATTCAAAAACCTCAACATGGAAAAACACCAACAAATTCAACCACAACCTCAACATTGAAAATCACCAACAAATTCAACAACAACCTCAACAATGAAAAACACCAACAAATTGTACAAAAACCTCAACAAGGAAAAACACCGAAAGATTCATCAACAACCTCAACATTCAAAAACACCAACAAATTCAACAGAAACCACAACAATGAAAAACACCTAAAAATTCAACAACAACCTCAACATTGAAAATCACAAACAAATTCATCAACAACCTCAACAATGAAAAACACCAAATAATGCATCAACAACCTCAACATTCAAAAACAACAAAAAATTCAACAAAAACATCAACAATTAAAAACACCGAATAATTCAACAACAAACTCAACATTGAAAATCTCCAACAAATTCAACAACAACATCAAATTTGAAAAACACCAACAAATTCAAAAACCTCAACATGGAAAAACACCAACAAATTCAACAGATACCACAACAAAAAAAACACATAAAAATACAACAAATAAGATTGAAAAACATCAAATAATGCATCAACAACGTCAACATTCAAAAACAACAAAAAATTCAACAAAAACCTCAACAATGAAAAACACCGAAAAATTCAACAACAAACTCAACATTGAAAATCACCAACAAATTCAACAACAACATCAACTTTGAAAAACACCAACAAATTCAAAAACCTCAACATGGAAAAACACCAACAAATTCAACCACAACCTCAACATTGAAAATCACCAACAAATTCAACAACAACCTCAACAATGAAAAACACCAACAAATTCAACAAAAACCTCAACAAGGAAAAACACCGAAAGATTCATCAACAACCTCAACATCCAAAAACACCAACAAATTCAACAGAAACCACAACAATGAATAACACCTAAATATTCAACAACAACCTCAACATTGAAAGTCACCAACAAATTCAACAAAAACCTCAACAATGAAAAGCACCAAATATTGCATCAACAACCTCAACATTCAAAAACAACAAAAAATTCAACAAAAACCTCAACAATGAAAAACACCGAGAAATTCAACAACAACCTCAACTTTGAAAAACACCAACAACTTCAACAACCTCAACATTGAAAAACACCAACAATTTCAACTGCAAGTACAACTTTGAAAAATACAAAAATGATCAAAAAAAACCATTGATAACACCAATGAATTCAACAACCTCAACATTGAAAATCACCAACAAATTCAACATCAACCTCAACAATGAATAACACCAACAAATTCAACAAAAACCTCAACAATGAAAAACACCGAAAGATTCATCAACAACCTCAACATTCAAAAAAACCAACAAACTCAACAGAAACCTCAACAATGAAAAACACATAAAAATTCAACAACAACCACAACATTGAAAATCACCAACAAATTCAACAACAACCTCAACAATGAAAAACACCAAATAATGCATCAACAACCTCAACATTCAAAAACAACAAGAAATTCTACAAAAACCTCAACAATGAAAAACACCGAAAAATTCAACAACAACCTCAACTTTCAACAACACCAACAATTTCAACAACCTCAACATTGAAAAACATCAACAATTTCAACTGCACCCTCAACTTTGAAACATAGAAAAATGTTCAATAAAAACCATTGATAACAACAATGAATTCAACAAAATCAACATTGAAAATCACCAACAAATTCAACAACAACCTCAGCAATGAAAAACATCAAAAAATGCAACAACAACCTCAACATTAAAAATCACCAACAAATTCAACAACAACCTCAACTTTGAAAAACACCAACAGATTCAAAAACCTCAACATGGAAAAACAACAACAAATTGAACCAGAACCTCAACAGTGAAAATCACCAACAAATTTAACAACAACCTCAACAATGAAAAACATCAAACAATTCAACAAAATCCTCGACAATGAAAAACACCAAAAAACTCTTCAACAACCACAACATTCAAAAACGCTAACAAATTCAACAAAAACCTCAACAATGAATAACACCAAAAAATTCAACCACAACCTCAACATTGAAAATCACCAACAAAGTCAACAACAACCTCAACAATGAACATCACCAACAAATTCAACAACAACCTCAACAATGAAAAACACCAACAAATTCAACAAAAACCTCATCAATGAAAAACACCAAAAAATTCATCAACAACCTCAACATTCAAAAACGCTAACAAATTCAACAAAAACCTCAACAATGAAAAACACCAAAAAATTCAACAACAACCTCAATTTTGAAAATCACCATCAAATTCAACAAAAACCTCAACAATGAAAAACACCAAAAAATTCAACAACAACCTCAACTTTGATAAACACCAACAAATTCAACAACTTCAACATTGCAAAACACCAACAATTTCAACTGCAACCTCAACTTTGAAAAATACAAAAAAGATTTAAAAGAACCATTGATAACACCAATAATTTCAACAACATCAACTTTGAAAAACACCAACAAATTCAACCACAACCTCAACATTGAAAATCACCAACAATGTCAACAACAACCTCAACAATGAAAAACACCAACAAATTCAACAAAAACCTCAACAATGAAAAACACCAACAAATTCAACAACAACCTCAACTTTCAAAAATACAAAAAGGTTCAACAAAATAAAAATTGATAACAACAACAAATTCAACAACAACCTCAACTATGAAAAACATCAAACAATTCAACAACAACCTCAACATTCAAAAACACCAACAAATTCAACAACAACCTCATCAATGAAAAACACCAAAAAATCATCAACAACCTCAACATTCAAAAACAGCAACAAATTCAACAAAAACCTCAACAATTAAAAACACCAAAAAATTCAACAACAACGTCATCTTTGATAAATACCAATAAATTCAACAACCTCAATAATGAAAAACACCAACAAATTTAACAAAAATCTCAACAATGAAAAACATCAAATAATGCATCAACAACCTGAACATTCAACAACAACAAAAAATTCAACAATAACCTCAACATGAAAAACAACGAAAAATTCAACAACAAACTCAACATTGAAAATCACCAACAAATTCAACAACAACCTCAACTTTGAAAAACACCAACAACTTCAACAACCTCAACATTGAAAATCACCAACAAATTCAACTGCAAGCTCAACTTTGAAAAATACAAAAATGATCAAAAAAAACCAATCATAACACCAATGAATTCAACAACCTCAATACTGAAAATCACCAACAAATTCAACATCAACCTCAACAATGAAAAACACCAACAAATTCAACAAAAACCTCAACAATGAAAAACACCGAAAGATTCATCAACAACCTCAACATTCAAAAAAACCAACAAACTTAACAGAAACCTCAATAATGAAAAACACCTAAAAATTCAACAACAACCACAACATTGAAAATCACCAACAAATTCAACAACAACCTCAACCTTGAAAAACACCAACAAATTCAAAAACCTCAACATGGAAAAACAACAACAAATTGAACCAGAACCTCAATATTGAAAATCACCAAAAATTCAACAACAACCCCAACAATGAAAAACACAAACAATTTCAACAAAAACCTCAACAATGAAAAACACCAAAAATTTCATCAACAACCTCAACATTCAAAAACGCTAACAAATTCAACAAAACCCTCAACAATGAAAAACACCAAAAAATTCAACAACAACCTCAACATTGAAAATCACCAACAAATTCAACAAAAACCTCAACAATGAAAAACACCAAAAAATTCAACAACAACCTCAACTTTGAAAAACACCAACAAATTCAACAACTTCAACATTGCAAAACACCAACAATTTCAACTGCAACCTCAACTTTGAAAAATACAAAAAAGATTTAAAAGAACCATTGATAACACCAATAATTTCAACAACATCAACTTTGAAAAACACCAACAAATTCAACCACAACCTCATCATTGAAAATCACCAACAAAGTCAACAACAACCTCAACAATGAAAAACACCAACAAATTCAACAAAAACCTCAACAATGAAAAACACCAACAAATTCAACAACAAACTCAGCTTTGAAAAACACAAACAAATTCAACAACCTCAACATTGAAAAACACCAACAAATTCAACAACAACCTCAACTTTCAAAAATACAAAGAGGTTCAACAAAATAAAAATTCATAACAACAACAAATTCAACAACAACCTCAATATTGAAAATCACCAACAAATTTAACAACAACCTCAACAATGAAAAAAAATCAAACAATTCAACAACAACCTCAACATTCAAAAACACCAACAAATTCAACAACAACCTCATCAATGAAAAACACCAAAAAAATCATCAACAACCTCAACATTCAAAAACAGCAACAAATTCAACAAAAACCTCAACAATTAAAAACACCAAAAAATTCAACACAACGTCATCTTTGAAAAATACCAATAAATTCAACAACCTCAATAATGAAAAACACCAACAAATTCAACAAAAACCTCAACAATGAAAAACATCAAATAATGCATCAACAACCTCAACATTCAACAACAACAAAAAATTCAACAATAACCTCAACATGAAAAACACCGAAAATTTCAACAACAAACTCAACATTGAAAATCACCAACAAATTCAACAACAACATCAACTTTGAAAAACACCAACAAATTCAAAAACCTCAACATGGAAAAATACCAACAAATTCAGCTGCAAGCTCAACTTTGCAAAATACAAAAATGATCAAAAAAAACCATTGATAACACCAATGAATTCAACAACCTCAACAATGAAAAACACCAACAAATTCAACAAAAACCTCAACAAGGAAAAACACCGAAAGATTCATCAACAACCTCAACATTCAAAAAAACCAACAAACTCAACAGAAACCTCAACAATGAAAAACACCTAAAAATTCAACAACAACCTCAACATTGAAAATCACCAACAAATTTAACAACAACCTCAACAATGAAAAACATCAAACAATTCAACAAAATCCTCCACAATGAAAAACACCAAAAAATTCATCAACAACCACAACATTCAAAAACGCTAACAAATTCAACAAAAACCTCAACAATGAAAAACACCAAAAAATTCAACCACAACCTCAACATTGGAAATCACAAACAAAGTCAACAACAACCTCAACAATCAACATCACCAACAAATTCAATAACAACCGCAACAATGAAAATCACCAACAAATTCAACAAAAACCTCATCAATGAAAAACACCAAAAAATTCATCAACAACCTCAACATTCAAAAACGCTAACAAATTCAACAAAAACCTCAACAATGAAAAACACCAAAAAATTCAACAACAACTTCAATTTTGAAAATCACCATCAAATTCAACAAAAACCTCAACAATGAAAAACACCAAAAAATTCAACAACAACCTCAACTTTGATAAACACCAACAAATTCAACAACTTCAACATTGCAAAACACCAACAATTTCAACTGCAACCTCAACTTTGAAAAATACAAAAAAGATTTAAAAGAACCATTGATAACACCAATAATTTCAACAACATCAACTTTGAAAAACACCAACAAATTCAACCACAACCTCAACATTGAAAATCACCAACAATGTCAACAACAACCTCAACAATGAAAAACACCAACAAATTCAACAAAAACCTCAACAATGAAAAACACCAACAAATTCAACAACAACCTCAACTTTCAAAAATACAAAAAGGTTCAACAAAATAAAAATTGATAACAACAACAAATTCAACAACAACCTCAACTATGAAAAACATCAAACAATTCAACAACAACCTCAACATTCAAAAACACCAACAAATTCAACAACAACCTCATCAATGAAAAACACCAAAAAATCATCAACAACCTCAACATTCAAAAACAGCAACAAATTCAACAAAAACCTCAACAATTAAAAACACCAAAAAATTCAACAACAACGTCATCTTTGATAAATACCAATAAATTCAACAACCTCAATAATGAAAAACACCAACAAATTTAACAAAAATCTCAACAATGAAAAACATCAAATAATGCATCAACAACCTGAACATTCAACAACAACAAAAAATTCAACAATAACCTCAACATGAAAAACACCGAAAAATTCAACAACAAACTCAACATTGAAAATCACCAACAAATTCAACAACAACCTCAACTTTGAAAAACACCAACAACTTCAACAACCTCAACATTGAAAATCACCAACAAATTCAACTGCAAGCTCAACTTTGAAAAATACAAAAATGATCAAAAAAAACCATTCATAACACCAATGAATTCAACAACCTCAACACTGAAAATCACCAACAAATTCAACATCAACCTCAACAATGAAAAACACCAACAAATTCAACAAAAACCTCAACAATGAAAAACACCGAAAGATTCATCAACAACCTCAACATTCAAAAAAACCAACAATCTCAACAGAAACCTCAATAATGAAAAACACCTAAAAATTCAACAACAACCACAACATTGAAAATCACCAACAAATTCAACAACAACCTCAACCTTTAAAAACACCAACAAATTCAAAAACCTCAACATGGAAAAACAACAACAAATTGAACCAGAACCTCAATATTGAAAATCACCAATAAATTCAACAACAACCCCAACAATGAAAAACACAAACAATTTCAACAAAAACCTCAACAATGAAAAACACCAAAAATTTATTCAACAACCTCAACATTCAAAAACGCTAACAAATTCAACAAAAACCTCAACAATGAAAAACACCAAAAAATTCAACAACAACCTCAACATTGAAAATCACCAACAAATTCAACAAAAACCTCAACTATGAAAAACACCAAAAAATTCAACAACAACCTCTACTTTGAAAAACACCAACAAATTCAACAACTTCAACATTGCAAAACACCAACAATATCAACTGCAACCTCAACTTTGAAAAATACAAAAAAGATTTAAAAGAACCATTGATAACACCAATAATTTCAACAACATCAACTTTGAAAAACACCAACAAATTCAACCACAACCTCATCATTGAAAATCACCAACAAAGTCAACAACAACCTCAACAATGAAAAACACCAACAAATTCAACAAAAACCTCAACAATGAAAAACACCAACAAATTCAACAACAAACTCAGCTTTGAAAAACACAAACAAATTCAACAACCTCAACATTGAAAAACACCAACAAATTCAACAACAACCTCAACTTTCAAAAATACAAAGAGGTTCAACAAAATAAAAATTCATAACAACAACAAATTCAACAACAACCTCAATATTGAAAATCACCAACAAATTTAACAACAACCTCAACAATGAAAAACATCAAACAATTCAACAACAACCTCAACAATCAAAAACACCAACAAATTCAACAACAACCTCAACAATGAAAAACACCAAAAAATTCATCAACAACCTCAACATTCAAAAACAGCAACAAATACAACAAAAACCACAACAATTAAAAACACCAAAAAATTCAACAACAACGTCATCTTTGAAAAATACCAATAAAATAAATTCAACAACCTCAATAATGAAAAACACCAACAAATTCAACAAAAACCTCAACAATGAAAAACATCAAATAATGCATCAACAACCTCAACATTCAACAACAACAAAAAATTCAACAATAACCTCAACATGAAAAACACCGAAAATTTCAACAACAAACTCAACATTGAAAATCACCAACAAATTCAACAACAACATCAACTTTGAAAACCACCAACAAATTCAAAAACCTCAACATGGAAAAACACCAACAAATTCAGCTGCAAGCTCAACTTTGCAAAATACAAAAATGATCAAAAAAAACCATTGATAACACCAATGAATTCAAGAACCTCAACAATGAAAAACACCAACAAATTCAACAAAAACCTCAACAAGGAAAAACACCGAAAGATTCATCAACAACCTCAACATTCCAAAAAACCAACAAACTCAACAGAAACCTCAACAATGAAAAACACCTAAAAATTCAACAAGAACCACAACAATGAACATCACCAACAAATTCAACAACAACCTCAACAATGAAAAACACCAACAAATTCAACAAAAACCTCATCAATGAAAAACACCAAAAAATTCATCAACAACCACAACATTCAAAAAGGCTAACAAATTCAACAAAAACCACAAGATTGAAAATCACCAAAAAATTCAACAACAACCTCAATATTGAAAATCACCAACAAATTCAACAAAAACCTCAACAATGAAAAACACCAAAAAATTCAACAACTTCAACATTGCAAAACACCAACAATTTCAACTGCAACCTCAACTTTGAAAAATACAAAAAAGATTTAAAAGAAGCATTGATAACACCAATAATTTCAACAACATCAACTTTGAAAAACACCAACAAATTCAACCACAACCTCAACATTGAAAATCACCAACAAAGTCAACAACAACCTCAACAATGAAAAACACCAACAAATTCAACAGAAACCTCAACAATGAAAAACACCAACAAATTCAACAACAAACTCAGCTTTGAAAAACACAAACAAATTCAACAACCTCAACATTGAAAAACACCAACAAATTCAACAACAACCTCAACTTTCAAAAATACAAAGAGGTTCAACAAAATAAAAATTCATAACAACAACAAATTCAACAACAACCTCAATAATGAAAATCACCAACAAATTTAACAACAACCTCAACAATGAAAAACATCAAACAATTCAACAACAACCTCAACATTCAAAAACACCAACAAATTCAACAACAACCTCATCAATGAAAAACACCAAAAAAATCATCAACAACCTCAACATTCAAAAACAGCAACAAATTCAACAAAAACCTCAACAATTAAAAACACCAAAAAATTCAACACAACGTCATCTTTGAAAAATACCAATAAATTCAACAACCTCAATAATGAAAAACACCAACAAATTCAACAAAAACCTCAACAATGAAAAACATCAAATAATGCATCAACAACCTCAACATTCAACAACAACAAAAAATTCAACAATAACCTCAACATGAAAAACACCGAAAATTTCAACAACAAACTCAACATTGAAAATCACCAACAAATTCAACAACAACATCAACTTTGAAAAACACCAACAAATTCAACAACCTCAAAAATGAAAAACGCCAACAAATTCAACAAAAAACTCAACAATGAAAAACACCGAAAGATTCATCAACAACCTCAACATTCAAAAAAACCAACAAACTCAACAGAAACCTCAACAATGAAAAACACATAAAAATTCAACAACAACCACAACATTGAAAATCACCAACAAATTCAATAACAACCTCAACAATGAAGAACACCAAATAATGCATCAACAACCTCAACATTCAAAAACAACATAAAATTCTACAAAAACCTCAACAATGAAAAACACCGAAAAATTCAACAACAACCTCAACTTTCAACAACAACTTCAACAACCTCAACTTTGAAAAACACCAACAATTTCAACTGCAACCTCAACTTTGAAACATAGAAAAATGATCACAAAAAACCATTGATAACACCAATGAATTCAACAACCTCAACATTGAAAATCACCAACAAATTCAACAACAACCTCAGCAATGAAAAACATCAAAGAATGCAACAACAACCTCAACATTGAAAATCACCAACAAATTCAACAACAACCTCAACTTTGAAAAACACCAACAAATTCAAAACCTCAACATGGAAAAACAACAACAAATTGAACCAGAACATCAATATTGAAAATCACCAACTAATTCAACAACAACCTCAACAATGAAAAACACAAACAATTTCAACAAAAACCTCATCAATGAAAAACACCAAAAAATTCATCAACAACCTCAACATTCAAAAACGCTAACAAATTCAACAAAAACCTCAACAATGAAAAACACCAAAAAATTCAACAGCAACCTCAACATTGAAAATCACCAACAAATTCAACAAAAACCTCAACAATGAAAAACACCAAAAAATTCAACAACAACCTCAACTTTGAAAAACACCAACAAATTCAACAACCTCAACATTGAAAAACACCAACAATTTCAACTGCAACCTCAACTTTGAAAAATACAAAAAAGATTTTAAAAAAACCATTGATAACACCAATAATTTCAACAACCTCAACTTTGAAAAACACCAACAAATTCAAAAACCTCAACATGGAAAAACATAAACAAATTCAACAACAACCTCAACATTGAAAATCACCAACAAATTCAACAACAACCTCAATATTGAAAATCATCAACAAATTTAACAACAACCTCAACAATGAAAAACACCAAACAATTCAACAACAACCTCAACATTCAAAAACACCAACAGATTCAACAAAACCTCAACAATTAAAAACACCAAAAAATTCAACAACGTCAACTTTGAAAAATACCAACAAATTCAACAACCTCAACAATGATAAACACCAACAAATTCAACAACAAACACAGCTTTGAAAAACACAAACAATTTCAACAACCTCTTCATTGAAAAACACCAACAAATTCAACAACAACCTCAACCTTCAAAAATACAAAAAGGTTCAACAAAATAAAAATTGATAACAACAACAAATTCAACAACAACCTCAATATTGAAAATCACCAACAAATTTAACAACAACCTCAACAATGAAAAACATCAAACAATTCAACAACAACCTCAACATTCAAAAACACCAACAAATTCAACAACAACCTCAGCAATGAAAAACACCAAAAAATTAATCAACAAACTCAACATTCAAAAACAGCAACAAATTCATCAAAAACCTCAACAATTAAAAACAGCAAAAAATTCAACAGCAACGTCAACATTGAAAAATACCAATAATTTCAACAACCTCAATAATGAAAAACACCAACAAATTCAACAAAAACCTCAACATTGAAGAACAACAAAAAATTCAACAAAAACCTCAACAATGAAAAACACCGAAAAATTCAACAACAAATTCAACATTGAAAATCACCAACAAATTCAACAACAACATCAACGTTGAAAAACACCAACAAATTCAAAAACCTCAACATGGAAAAACACCAACAAATTCAACCACAACCTCAACATTGAAAATCGCCAACAAATTCAACAACAACCTCAACAATGAAAAACACCAACAAATTCAACAAAAACCTCAACAAGGAAAAACACCGAAAGATTCATCAACAACCTCAACATTCAAAAACACCAACAAATTCAACAGAAACCACAACAATGAAAAACACCTAAAAATTCAACAACAACCTGAACATTGAAAGTCACCAACAAATTCAACAAAAACCTCAACAATGAAAAGCACCAAATAATGCATCAACAACCTCAACATTCAAAATCACCAACAAATTCAACAAAAACCTCAACAATGAAAAACACCGAAAAATTCAACAACAACCTCAACTTTGAAAAACACCAACAAATTCAACAACCTCAACATTGCAAAACACCAACAATTTCAACTGCAACCTCAACTTTGAAAAATACAAAAAAGATTTAAAAGAACCATTGATAACACCAATAATTTCAACAACATCAACTTTGAAAAACACCAACAAATTCAACCACAACCTCAACATTGAAAATCACCAACAAAGTCAACAACAACCTCAACAATGAAAAACACCAACAAATTCAACAAAAACCTCAACAATGAAAAACACCAACAAATTCAACAACAACCTCAACTTTCAAAAATACAAAAAGGTTCAACAAAATAAAAATTGATAACAACAACAAATTCAACAACAACCTCAACAATGAAAAACATCAAACAATTCAACAACAACCTCAACATTCAAAAACACCAACAAATTCAACAAAAACCTCAACATGAAAAACACCAAAAAATTCAACAACAACGTCATCTTTGAAAAATACCAATAAATTCAACAACCTCAATAATGAAAAACACCAACAAATTCAACAAAAACCTCAACAATGAAAAACATCAAATAATGCATCAACAACCTCAACATTCAACAACAACAAAAAATTCAACATTAACCTCAACATGAAAAACACCGAAAAATTCAACAACAACCTCAACATTGAAAATCACCAACAAAGTCAACAACAACCTCAACAATGAACATCACCAACAAATTCAACAACAACCTCAACAATGAAAAACACCAACAAATTCAACAAAAACCTCATCAATGAAAAACACCAAAAAATTCATCAACAACCTCAACATTCAAAAACGCTAACAAATTCAACAAAAACCTCAACAATGAAAAACACCAAAAAATTCAACAACAACCTCAACTTTGATAAACACCAACAAATTCAACAACTTCAACATTGCAAAACACCAACAATTTCAACTGCAACCTCAACTTTGAAAAATACAAAAAAGATTTAAAAGAACCATTGATAACACCAATAATTTCAACAACATCAACTTTGAAAAACACCAACAAATTCAACCACAACCTCAACATTGAAAATCACCAACAAATTCAACTGCAAGCTCAACTTTGAAAAATACAAAACTGATCAAAAAAAACCATTGATAACACCAATGAATTCAACAACCTCAACATTGAAAATCACCAACAAATTCAACATCAATCTCAACAATGAAAAACACCAACAAATTCAACAAAAACCTCAACAATGAAAAACACCGAAAGATTCATCAACAACCTCAACATTCAAAAAAACCAACAAACTCAACAGAAACCTCAACAATGAAAACACATAAAAATTCAACAGCAACCACAACATTGAAAATCACCAACAAATTCAACAACAACCTCAACAATGAAAAACACCAAATAATGCATCAACAACCTCAACATTCAAAAACAACAAAAAATTCAACAAAAACCTCAACAATGAAAAGCACCGAAAAATTCAACAACAACCTCAACTTTCAACAACACCAACAACTTCAACAACCTCAACATTGAAAAACACCAACAATTTCAACTGCAACCTCAACTTTGAAACATAGAAAAATGTTCAAAAAAAACCATTGATAACACCAATGAATTCAACAACCTCAACATTGAAAATCACCAACAAATTCAACAACAACCTCAGCAATGAAAAACATCATAAAATGCAACAACAACCTCAACATTAAAAATCACCAACAAATTCAACAACAACCTCAACTTTGAAAAACACCAACAGATTCAAAAACCTCAACATGGAAAAACAACAACAAATTGAACCAGAACCTCAATACTGAAAATCACCAACAAATTTAACAACAACCTCAACAATGAAAAACATCAGACAATTCAACAAAATCCTCGACAATGAAAAACACCAAAAAATTCATCAACAACCACAACATTCAAAAACGCTAACAAATTCAACAAAAACCTCAACAATGAAAAACACCAAAAAATTCAACCACAACCTCAACATTGAAAATCACCAACAAAGTCAACAACAACCTCAACAATGAACATCACCAAAAAATTCAACAACAACCTCAACAATGAAAAACAACAACAAATTCAACAAAAACCTCATCAATGAAAAACACCAAAACATTCATCAACAACCTCAACATTCAAAAACGCTAACAAATTCAACAAAAACCTCAACAATGAAAAACACCAAAAAATTCAACAACAACCTCAATATTGAAAATCACCAACAAATTCAACAAAAACCTCAACAATGAAAAACACCAAAAAATTCAACAACAACCTCAACTTTGATAAACACCAACAAATTCAACAACTTCAACATTGCAAAACACCAACAATTTCAACTGCAACCTCAACTTTGAAAAATACAAAAAAGATTTAAAAGAACCATTGATAACACCAATAATTTCAACAACATCAACTTTGAAAAACACCAACAAATTCAACCACAACCTCAACATTGAAAATCACCAACAAAGTCAACAACAACCTCAACAATGAAAAACACCAACAAATTCAACAAAAACCTCAACAATGAAAAACACCAACAAATTCAACAACAACCTCAACTTTCAAAAATACAAAAATGTTCAACAAAATAAAAATTGATAACAACAACAAATTCAACAACAACCTCAACAATGAAAAACATCGAACAATTCAACAACAACCTCAACATTCAAAAACACCAACAAATTCAACAACAACCTCATCATTGAAAAACACCAAAAAAACATCAACAACCTCAACATTCAAAAACAGCAACAAATTCAACAAAAACCTCAACAATTAAAAACACCAAAAAATTCAACAACAACGTCATCTTTGAAAAATACCAATAAATTCAACAACCTCAATAATGAAAAACACCAACAAATTCAACAAAAACCTCAACAATGAAAAACATCAAATAATGCATCAACAACCTCAACATTCAACAACAACAAAAAATTCAACATTAACCTCAACATGAAAAACACCGAAAAATTCAACAACAACCTCAACATTGAAAATCACCAACAAAGTCAACAACAACCTCAACAATGAACATCACCAACAAATTCAACAACAACCTCAACAATGAAAAACACCAACAAATTCAACAAAAACCTCATCAATGAAAAACACCAAAAAATTCATCAACAACCTCAACATTCAAAAACGCTAACAATTTCAACAAAAACCTCAACAATGAAAAACACCAAAAAATTCAACAACAACCTCAACTTTGAAAAACACCAACAAATTCAACAACCTCAACATTGCAAAACACCAACAATTTCAACTGCAACCTCAACTTTGAAAAATACAAAAAAGATTTAAAAGAACCATTGATAACACCAATAATTTCAACAACATCAACTTTGAAAAACACCAACAAATTCAACCACAACCTCAACATTGAAAATCACCAACAAAGTCAACAACAACTTCAACAATGAAAAACACCAACAAATTCAACAAAAACCTCAACAATGAAAAACACCAACAAATTCAACAACAACCTCAACTTTCAAAAATACAAAAAGGTTCAACAAAATAAAAATTGATAACAACAACAAATTCAACAACAACCTCAACAATGAAAAACATCAAACAATTCAACAACAACCTCAACATTCAAAAACACCAACAAATTCAACAACAACCTCATCAATGAAAAACACCAAAAAATCATCAACAACCTCAACATTCAAAAACAGCAACAAATTCAACAAAAACCTCAACAATTAAAAACACCAAAAAATTCAACAACAACGTCATCTTTGAAAAATACCAATAATTTCAACAACCTCAATAATTAAAAACACCAACAAATTCAACAAAAACCTCAACAATGAAAAACATCAAATAATGCATCAACAACCTCAACATTCAACAACAACAAAAAATTCAACATTAACCTCAACATGAAAAACACCGAAAAATTCAACAACAACCTCAACATTGAAAATCACCAACAAAGTCAACAACAACCTCAACAATGAACATCACCAACAAATTCAACAACAACCTCAACAATGAAAAACAACAACAAATTCAACAAAAACCTCATCAATGAAAAACACCAAAAAATTCATCAACAACCTCAACATTCAAAAACGCTAACAAATTCAACAAAAACCTCAACAATAAAAAACACCAAAAAATTCAACAACAACCTCAACTTTGATAAACACCAACAAATTCAACAACTTCAACATTGCAAAACACCAACAATTTCAACTGCAACCTCAACTTTGAAAAATACAAATAAGACTTAAAAGAACCATTGATAACACCAATAATTTCAACAACATCAACTTTGAAAAACACCAACAAATTCAACCACAACCTCAACATTGAAAATCACCAACAAAGTCAACCACAACCTCAACAATGAAAAACACCAACAAATTCAACAAAAATCTCAACAATGAAAAACACCAACAAATTCAACAACCTCAACATTGAAAAACACCAACAAATTCAACAACAACCTCAACTTTCAAAAATTCAAAAAGGTTCAACAAAATAAAAATTGATAACAACAACAAATTCAACAACAACCTCAACAATGAAAAACATCAAACAATTCAACAACAACCTCAACATTCAAAAACACCAACAAATTCAACAACAACCTCATCAATGAAAAACACCAAAAAATCATCAACAACCTCAACATTCAAAAACAGCAACAAATTCAACAAAAACCTCAACAATTAAAAACACCAAAAAATTCAACAACAACGTCATCTTTGAAAAATACCAATAAATTCAACAACCTCAACAATGAAAAACACCAACAAATTCAACAGAAACCTCAACAATGAAAAACACATAAAAATTCAACAACAACCACAACATTGAAAATCACCAACAAATTCAACAACAACCTCAACAATGAAAAACACCAAATAATACATCAACAACCTCAACATTCAAAAACAACAAAAAATTCAACAAAAACCTCAACAATGAAAAACACCGAAAAATTCAACAACAACCTCAACTTTCAACAACACCAACAACTTCAACAACCTCAACATTGAAAAACACCAACAATTTCAACTGCAACCTCAACTTTGAAACATAGAAAAATGTTCAAAAAAACCATTGATAACACCAATGAATTCAACAACCTCAGCATTGAAAATCACCAACAAATTCAACAACAACCTCAGCAATGAAAAACATCAAAAGATGCAACAACAACCTCAACATTAAAAATCACCAACAAATTCAACAACAACCTCAACTTTGAAAAACACCAACAGATTCAAAAACCTCAACATGGAAAAACAACAACAAATTGAACCAGAACCTCAATATTGAAAATCACCAACAAATTTAACAACAACCTCAACAATGAAAAACATCAAACAATTCAACAAAATCCTCGACAATGAAAAACACCAAAAAATTCATCAACAACCACAACATTCAAAAACGCTAACAAATTCAACAAAAACCTCAACAATGAAAAACACCAAAAAATTCAACCACAACCTCAACATTGAAAATCACCAACAAAGTCAACAACAACCTCAACAATGAACATCACCAACAAATTCAACAACAACCTCAACAATGAAAAACAACAACAAATTCAACAAAAACCTCATCAATGAAAAACACCAAAACATTCATCAACAACCTCAACATTCAAAAACGCTAACAAATTCAACAAAAACCTCAATGAAAAACACCAAAAAATTCAACAACAACCTCAATATTGAAAATCACCAACAAATTCAACAAAAACCTCAACAATGAAAAACACCAAAAAATTCAACAACAACCTCAACTTTGATAAACACCAACAAATTCAACAACTTCAACATTGCAAAACACCAACAATTTCAACTGCAACCTCAACTTTGAATAATACAAATAAGATTTAAAAGAACCATTGATAACACCAATAATTTCAACAACATCAACTTTGAAAAACACCAACAAATTCAACCACAACCTCAACATTGAAAATCACCAACAAAGTCAACAACAACCTCAACAATGAAAAACACCAACAAATTCAACAAAAACCTCAACAATGAAAAACACCAACAAATTCAACAACAACCTCAACTTTCAAAAATACAAAAAGGTTCAACAAAATAAAAATTGATAACAACAACAAATTCAACAACAACCTCAACAATGAAAAACATCAAACAATTCAACAACAACCTCAACATTCAAAAACACCAACAAATTCAACAACAACCTCATCAATGAAAAACACCAAGAAAATCATCAGTAACCTCAACATTCAAAAACAGCAACAAATTCAACAAAAACCTCAACAATTAAAAACACCAAAAAATTCAACAACAACGTCATCTTTGAAAAACACCAACAAATTCAACAAAAACCTCAACAATGAAAAACATCAAATAAAGCATCAACAACCTCAACATTCAACAACAACAAAAAATTCAACATTAACCTCAACTTGAAAAACACCGAAAAATTCAACAACAACCTCAACATTGAAAATCACCAACAAAGTCAACAACAACCTCAACAATGAACATCACCAACAAATTAAACAACAACCTCAACAATGAAAAACACCAACAAATTCAACAAAAACCTCAACAATGAAAAACACCAAAAAATTCAACAACAACCTCAACTTTGATAAACACCAACAAATTCAACAACTTCAACATTGCAAAACACCAACAATTTCAACTGCAACCTCAACTTTGAAAAATACAAAAAAGATTTAAAAGAACCATTGATAACACCAATAATTTCAACTACATCAACTTTGAAAAACACAAACAAATTCAACCACAACCTCAACATTGAAAATCACCAACAAAGTCAACAACAACCTCAACAATGAAAAACACCAACAAATTCTACAAAAATCTCAACAATGAAAAACACCAACAAATTCAACAACAAACTCAGCTTTGAAAAACACAAACAAATTCAACAACCTCAACATTGAAAAACACCAACAAATTCAACAACAACCTCAACTTTCAACACTACAAAAAGGTTCAACAAAATAAAAATTGATAACAACAACAAATTCAACAACAACCTCAACAATGAAAAACATCAAACAATTCAACAACAACCTCATCAATGAAAAACACCAAAAAATCATCAACAACCTCAACATTCAAAAACAGCAACAAATTCAACAAAAACCTCAACAATTAAAAACACCAAAAAATTCAACAACAACGTCATCTTTGAAAAATACCAATAAATTCAACAACCTCAATAATGAAAAACACCAACAAATTCAACCAAAACCTCAACAATGGAAAACACCAAATAATGCATCAACAACCTCAACATTCAAAAACATCAACAAATTCAACAAAAACCTCAACAATGAAAAACACCGAAAAATTCAACAACAACCTCAACTTTCAACAACACCAACAACTTCAACAACCTCAACATTGAAAAACACCAACAATTTCAACTGCAAACTCAACTTTGAAACATAGAAAAATGTTCAAATAAACCATTGATAACACCAATGAATTCAACAACCTCAACATTGAAAATCACCAACAAATTTAACAACAACCTCAACAATGAAAAACATCAAACAATTCAACAAAATCCTCGACAATGAAAAACACCAAAAAATTCATCAACAACCACAACATTCAAAAACGCTAACAAATTCAACAAAAACCTCAACGATGAAAAACACCAAAAAATTCAACCACAACCTCAACATTGAAAATCACCAACAAAGTCAACAACAACCTCAACAATGAACATCACCAACAAATTCAACAACAACCTCAACAATGAAAAACAACAACAAATTCAACAAAAACCTCATCAATGAAAAACACCAAAAAATTCATCAACAACCTCAACATTCAAAAACGCTAACAAATTCAACAAAAACCTCAACAATGAAAAACACCAAAAAATTCAACAACAACCTCAATATTGAAAATCACCAACAAATTCAACAAAAACCTCAACAATGAAAAACACCAAAAAATTCAACAACAAACTCAACTTTGATAAACACCAACAAATTCAACAACTTCAACATTGCAAAACACCAACAATTTCAACTGCAACCTCAACTTTGAAAAATACAAAAAAGATTTAAAAGAACCATTGATAACACCAATAATTTCAACAACATCAACTTTGAAAAACACCAACAAATTCAACCACAACCTCAACATTGAAAATCACCAACAAAGTCATCAACAACCTCAACAATGAAAAACACCAACAAATTCAACAAAAACCTCAACAATGAAAAACACCAACAAATTCAACAACAACCTCAACTTTCAAAAATACAAAAAGGTTCAACAAAATAATAATTGATAACAACAACAAATTCAACAACAACATCAACAATGAAAAACATCAAACAATTCAACAACAACCTCAACATTCAAAAACAACAACAAATTCAACAAAAACCTCATCAATGAAAAACACCAAAAAATCATCAACAATCTCAACATTCAAAAACAGCAACAAATTCAACAAAAACCTCAACAATTAAAAACACCAAAAAATTCAACAACAACGTCATCTTTGAAAAACACCAACAAATTCAACAAAAACCTCAACAATGAAAAACATCAAATAATGCATCAACAACCTCAACATTCAACAACAACAAAAAATTCAACATTAACCTTAGCTTGAAAAACACCGAAAAATTCAACAACAACCTCAACATTGAAAATCACCAACAAAGTCAACAACAACCTCAACAATGAACATCACCAACAAATTCAACAACAACCTCAACAATGAAAAACACCAACAAATTCAACAAAAACTTCATCAATGAAAAACACCAAAAAATTCATCAACAACCTCAACATTCAAAAACGCTAACAAATTCAACAAAAACCTCAACAATGAAAAACACCAAAAAATTCAACAACAACCTCAACTTTGATAAACACCAACAAATTCAACAACTTCAACATTGCAAAACACCAACAATTTCAACTGCAACCTCAACTTTGAAAAATACAAAAAAGATTTAAAAGAACCATTGATAACACCAATAATTTCAACAACATCAACTTTGAAAAACACCAACAAATTCAACCACAACCTCAACATTGAAAATCACCAACAAAGTCAAGAACAACCTCAACAATGAAAAACACCAACAAATTCAACAAAAACCTCAACAATGAAAAACACCAACAAATTCAACAACAACCTCAACTTTCAAAAATACAAAAAGGTTCAACAAAATAAAAATTGATAACAACAACAAATTCAACAACAACCTCAACAATGAAAAACATCAAACAATTCAACAACAACCTCAACATTCAAAAACACCAACAAATTCAACAACAACCTCATCAATGAAAAACACCAAAAAATCATCAACAACCTCAACATTCAAAAACAGCAACAAATTCAACAAAAACCTCAACAATTAAAAACACCAAAAAATTCAACAACAACATCATCTTTGAAAAATACCAATAAATTCAACAACCTCAATAATGAAAAACACCAACAAATTCAACAAAAACCTCAACAATGAAAAACATCAAATAATGCATCAACAACCTCAACATTCAACAACAACAAAAAATTCAACATTAACCTCAACATGAAAAACACCAAAAAATTCAACAACAACCTCAACATTGAAAAACACCAACAAAGTCAACAACAACCTCAACAATGAACATCACCAACAAATTCAACAACAACCTCAACAATGAAAAACACCAACAAATTCAACAAAAACCTCATCAATGAAAAACACCAAAAAATTCATCAACAACCTCAACATTCAAAAACGCTAACAAATTCAACAAAAACCTCAACAATGAAAAACACCAAAAAATTCAACAACAACCTCAACTTTGATAAACACCAACAAATTCAACAACTTCAACATTGCAAAACACCAACAAATTCAACCACAACCTCAACATTGAAAATCACCAACAAAGTCAACCACAACCTCAACAATGAAAAACACCAACAAATTCAACAAAAATCTCAACAATGAAAAACACCAACAAATTCAACAACAAACTCAGCTTTGAAAAACACAAACAAATTCAACAACCTCAACATTGAAAAACACCAACAAATTCAACAACAACCTCAACTTTCAAAAATTCAAAAAGGTTCAACAAAATAAAAATTGATAACAACAACAAATTCAACAACAACCTCAACAATGAAAAACATCAAACAATTCAACAACAACCTCAACATTCAAAAACACCAACAAATTCAACAACAACCTCATCAATGAAAAACACCAAAAAATCATCAACAACCTCAACATTCAATAACAGCAACAAATTCAACAAAAACCTCAACAATTAAAAACACCAAAAAATTCAACAACAACGTCATCTTTGAAAAATACCAATAAATTCAACAACCTCAACAATGAAAAACACCAACAAATTCAACAGAAACCTCAACAATGAAAAACACATAAAAATTCAACAACAACCACAACATTGAAAATCACCAACAAATTCAACAACAACCTCAACAATGAAAAACACTAAATAATGCATCAACAACCTCAACTTTCAAAAACAACAAAAAATTCAACAAAAACCTCAACAATGAAAAACACCGAAAAATTCAACAACAACCTCAACTTTCAACAACACCAACAACTTCAACAACCTCAACATTGAAAAACACCAACAATTTCAACTGCAACCTCAACTTTGAAACATAGAAAAATGTTCAAAAAAACCATTGATAACACCAATGAATTCAACAACCTCAACATTGAAAATCACCAACAAATTCAACAACAACCTCAGCAATGAAAAACATCAAAAGATGCAACAACAACCTCAACATTAAAAATCACCAACAAATTCAACAACAACCTCAACTTTGAAAAACACCAACAGATTCAAAAACCTCAACATGGAAAAACAACAACAAATTGAACCAGAACCTGAATATTGAAAATCACCAACAAATTTAACAACAACCTCAACAATGAAAAACATCAAACAATTCAACAAAATTCTCGACAATGAAAAACACCAAAAAATTCAACCACAACCTCAACATTGAAAATCACCAACAAAGTCAACAACAACCTCAACAATGAACATCACCAACATATTCAACAACAACCTCAACAATGAAAAACAACAACAAATTCAACAAAAACCTCATCAATGAAAAACACCAAAAAATTCATCAACAACCTCAACATTCAAAAACGCTAACAAATTCAACAAAAACGTCAACAATGAAAAACACCAAAAAAATCAACAACAACCTCAACAATGAAAAACACCAACAAATTCAACAAAAACCTCAACAATGAAAAACACCAAAAAATTCAACAACAACCACAACTTTGATAAACACCAACAAATTCAACAACTTCAACATTGCAATACACCAACAATTTCAACTGCAACCTCAACTTTGAAAAATACAAAAAAGATTTAAAAGAACCATTGATAACACCAATAATTTCAACTACATCAACTTTGAAAAACACCAACAAATTCAACCACAACCTCAACATTGAAAATCACCAACAAAGTCAACAACAACCTCAAGAATGAAAAACACCAACAAATTCAACAAAAACCTCAACAATGAAAAACACCAACAAATTCAACAACAAACTCAGCCTTGAAAAACACAAACAAATTCAACTGCAACCTCAACTTTGAAAAACACCAACAAATTCAACAACAACCTCAACTTCCAAAAATACAAAAAGGTTCAACAAAATAAAAATTGATAACAACAACAAATTCAACAAAAACCTCAACAATGAAAAACACCAAAAAATTCATCAACAACCTCAACATTCAAAAACACCAACAAATTCAACAAAAATCTCAACAATGAAAAACACCAACAAATTCAACAACAAACTCAGCTTTGAAAAACACAAACAAATTCAACAACCTCAACATTGAAAAACACCAACAAATTCAACAACAACCTGAACTTTCAAAAATACAAAAAGGTTCAACAAAATAAAAATTGATAACAACAACAAATTCAACAACAACCTCAACAATGAAAAACACCAAAAAAATCAACAACAACCTCAACAATGAAAAACACCAACAAATTCAACAAAAACCTCAACAATGAAAAACACCAAAAAATTCAACAACAACCACAACTTTGATAAACACCAACAAATTCAACAACTTCAACATTGCAAAACACCAACAATTTCAACTGCAACCTCAACTTTGAAAAATACAAAAAAGATTTAAAAGAACCATTGATAACACCAATAATTTCAACTACATCAACTTTGAAAAACACCAACAAATTCAACCACAACCTCAACATTGAAAATCACCAACAAAGTCAACAACAACCTCAAGAATGAAAAACACCAACAAATTCAACAAAAACCTCAACAATGAAAAACACCAACAAATTCAACAACAAACTCAGCTTTGAAAAACACAAACAAATTCAACTGCAACCTCAACTTTGAAAAACACCAACAAATTCAACAACAACCTCAACTTCCAAAAATACAAAAAGGTTCAACAAAATAAAAATTGATAACAACAACAAATTCAACAAAAACCTCAACAATGAAAAACACCAAAAAATTCATCAACAACCTCAACATTCAAAAACACCAACAAATTCAACAAAAATCTCAACAATGAAAAACACCAACAAATTCAACAACAAACTCAGCTTTGAAAAACACAAACAAATTCAACAACCTCAACATTGAAAAACACCAACAAATTCAACAACAACCTGAACTTTCAAAAATACAAAAAGGTTCAACAAAATAAAAATTGATAACAACAACAAATTCAACAACAACCTCAACAATGAAAAACATCAAACAATTCAACAACAACCTCAACATTCAAAAACACCAACAAATTCAACAACAACCTCATCAATGAAAAACACCAAAAAATCATCAACAACCTCAACATTCAAAAAAAGCAACAAATTCAACAAAATCCTCAACAATTAAAAACACCAAAAAATTCAACAACAATGTCATCTTTGAAAAATACCAATAAATTCAACAACCTCAATAATGAAAAACACCAACAAATTCAACAAAAACCTCAACAATGAAAAACATCAAATAATGCATCAACAACCTCAACATTCAACAACAGCAAAAAATTCAACATTAACCTCAACATGAAAAACACCGAAAAATTCAACAACAACCTCAACATTGAAAATCACCAACAAAGTCAACAACAACCTCAACAATGAACATCACCAACAAATTCAACAACAACCTCAACAATGAAAAACACCAACAAATTCAACAAAAACCTCATCAATGAAAAACACCAAAAAATTCATCAACAACCTCAACATTCAAAAACGCTAACAAATTCAACAAAAACCTCAACAATGAAAAACATCAAATAATGCATCAACAACCTCAACATTCAACAACAACAAAAAATTCAACATTAACCTCAACATGAAAAACACCGAAAAATTCAACAACAAACTCAACATTGAAAATCACCAACAAATTCAACAACAACATCAACTTTGAAAAACACCAACAAATTCAAAAACCTCAACATGGAAAATCACCAACAAATTCAACCACAACCTCAACATTGAAAATCACCAACAAATTCAACAACAACCTCAACAATGAAAAACACCAACAAATTCAACAAAAACCTCAACAAGGAAAAACACCGAAAGATTCATCAACAACCTCAACATTCAAAAACACCAAGAAATTCAACAGAAACCACAACAATGAAAAACACCTAAAAATTCAACAACAGCCTCAACATTGAAAGTCACCAACAAATTCAACAAAAACCTCAACAATGAAAAGCACCAAATAATGCATGAACAACCTCAACATTCAAAAACACCAAAAGATTCAAAAAAAACCTCAACAATGAAAAACAACGAAAAAATTAAACAACAACCTCAACTTTGAAAACCACCAACAACTTCAACAACCTCAACATTGAAAAACACCAACAAATTCAACTGCAAGCTCAAATTTGAAAAATACAAAAATGTTCAAAAAACACCATTGATAACACCAATGAATTCAACAACCTCAACAATGAAAAACACCAACAAATTCAACAGAAACCTCAACAATGAAAAACACCTAAAAATTCAACAACAACCACAACATTGAAAATCACCAACAAATTCAACAACAACCTCAACAATGAAGAACACCAAATAATGCATCAACAACCTCAACATTCAAAAACAACAAAAAATTCAACAAAAACCTCAACAATGAAAAACACCGAAAAATTCAACAACAACCTCAACTTTCAACAACACCAACAACTTCAACAACACCAACATTGAAAAACACCAACAATTTCAACTGCAACCTCAACTTTGAAAAATAGAAAAATGGTCAAAAAAAACCATTGATAACACCAATAAATTCAACAGCCTCAACATTGAAAATCACCAACAAATTCAACAGAAACCTCAACAATGAAAAACACCTAAAAATTCAACAACAGCCTCAACATTGAAAGTCACCAACAAATTCAACAAAAACCTCAACAATGAAAAGCACCAAATAATGCATGAACAACCTCAACATTCAAAAACACCAAAAGATTCAAAAAAAACCTCAACAATGAAGAACAACGAAAAAATTAAACAACAACCTCAACTTTGAAAAACACCAACAACTTCAACAACCTCAACATTGAAAAACACCAACAAATTCTGAGGTTGTTGATGAATTTTTTGGTGTTTTTCACTGTTGAGTTTTTTGTTGAAATTGTTTGTGTTTTTTATCGTTGAGGTTGTTGTTGAATTTGTTGGTGATTTTCAATATTGAGGTTCTGGTTCAATTTGTTGTTGTTTTTCCATGTTGAGGTTTTTGAATTTGTTGGTGTTTTTCAAAGTTGAGGTTGTTGTTGAATTTGTTGGTGATTTTCAATGTTGAGGTTTTTGTTGCATTTTTTGATGTTTTTCATTGCTGAGGTTGTTGTTGAATTTGTTGGTGATTTTGAATGTTGAGGTTGTTGAATTCATTGGTGTTATCAATGGTTTTTTTTGATCATTTTTCTATGTTTCAAAGTTGAGGTTGCAGTTGAAATTGTTGGTGTTTTTCAATGTTGAGGTTGTTGAAGTTGTTGGTGTTGTTCAAAGTTGAGGTTGTTGCTGAATTTTTCGGTGTTTTTCATTGTTGAGGTTTTTGTTGAATTTTTTGTTGTTTTTGAATGTTGAGGTTGTTGATGCATTATTTGGTGTTTTTCATTGTTGAGGTTGTTGTGGAATTTGTTGGTGATTTTCAATGTTGAGGTTGTTGTTGAATTTTTAGATGTTTTTCATTGTTGAGGTTTCTGTTGAGTTTGTTGGTTTTATTGAATGTTGAGGTTGTTGATGAATCTTTCGGTGTTATTCATTGTTGAGGTTTTTGTTGAATTTGTTGGTGATTTTCATTGTTGAGGTTGTTGTTGAATTTGTTGGTATATTTGAATGTTGAGGTTGTTGATGAATTTTTAGGTGCTCTTCATTGTTGAGGTTTATGTTGAATTTGTTGGTGATGTTCAAAGTTGAGGTTGTGGTTGAATTTGTTGGTGTTTTTCCATGTTGAGGTTTTTGAATTTGTTGGTGTTTTTCAAAGTTGATGTTGTTGAATTTGTTGGTGATTTTCAATGTTGAGTTTTTTGTTGAATTTTTTGGTGTTTTTCATTGTTGAGGATTTTGTTGAATTTCTTGTTGTTTTTGAATGTTGAGGTTGTTGATGCATTATTCGATGTTTATCATTGTTGAGGTTTTTGTTGAATTTGTTGGTGTTTTTAATTATTGAGGTTGTTGAATTTATTGGTATTTTTCAAAGTTGACGTTGTTGTTGAATTATTTGGTGTTTTTAATTGTTGAGGTTTTTGTTGAATTTGTTGCTGTTTTTGAATGTTGAGGTTGTTGATGAATTTTTTGGTGTTTTTCATTGATGAGGTTGTTGTTGAATTTGTTGGTGTTTTTGAATGTTGAGGTTGTTGTTGAATTGTTTGATGTTTTTCATTGTTGAGGTTGTTGTTAAATTTGTTGGTGATTTTCAATATTGAGGTTGTTGTTGAATTTGTTGTTGTTATCAATTTTTATTTTGTTGAACCTTTTTGTATTTTTGAAAGTTGAGGTTGTTGTTGAATTTGTTGGTGTTTTTCAATGTTGAGGTTGTTGAATTTGTTGGTGTTTTTCAAAGCTGAGTTTGTTGTTGAATTTGTTGGTGTTTTTCATTGTTGAGGTTTTTGTTGAATTTGTTGGTGTTTTTCATTGTTGAGGTTGTTGTTGACTTTGTTGGTGATTTTCAATGTTGAGGTTCTGGTTGAATTTGTTGGTGTTTTTCAAAGTTGATGTTGTTGAAATTATTGGTGTTACCAATGGTTTTTTTAAATCTTTTTTGTATTTTTCAAAGTTGAGGTTGCAGTTGAAATTGTTGGTGTTTTGCAATGTTGAGGTTGTTGAATTTGTTGGTGTTTTTCAAAGTTGAGGTTGTTGTTGAATTTTTTGGTGTTTTTCATTGTTGAGGTTTTTGTTGAATTTGTTGGTGATTTTCAATGTTGAGGTTGTTGTTGAATTTTTTGGTGTTTTTCATTGTTGAGGTTTTTGTTGAATTTGTTAGCGTTTTTGAATGTTGAGGTTGTTGATGAATTTTTCGGTGTTTTTCATTGTTGAGGTTTTTGTTGAAATTGTTTGTGTTTTTCATTGTTGAGGTTGTTGTTGAATTTGTTGGTGATTTTCAATATTGAGGTTCTGGTTCAATTTGTTGTTGTTTTTCCATGTTGAGGTTTTTGAATTTGTTGGTGTTTTTCAAAGTTGAGGTTGTTGTTGAATTTGTTGGTGATTTTCAATGTTGAGGTTGTTGTTGCATTTTTTGATGTTTTTCATTGCTGAGGTTGTTGTTGAATTTGTTGGTGATTTTCAATGTTGAGGTTGTTGAATTCATTGGTGTTATCAATGGTTTTTTTTGATCATTTTTCTATTTTTCAAAGTTGAGGTTGCATTTGAAATTGTTGGTGTATTTCAATGTTGAGATTGTTAAAGTTGTTGGTGTTGTTGAAAGTTGAGGTTGTTGTTGAATTTTTCGGTGTCTTTCATTGTTGAGGTTTTTGTTGAATTTTTTGTTGTTTTTGAATGTTGAGGTTGTTGATGCATTATTTGGTGTTTTTCATTGTTGAGGTTGTTGTTGAATTTGTTGGTGATTTTCAATGTTGTGGTTGTTGTTGAATTTTTAGATGTTTTTCATTGTTGAGGTTTCTGTTGAGTTTGTTGGTTTTTTTGAATGTTGACGTTGTTGGTGAATCTTTCGGTGTTTTTCATTGTTGAGGTTTTTGTTGAATTTGTTGCTGTTTTTCATTGTTGAGGTTGTTGTTGAATTTGTTGGTGATATTCAATGTTGAGGTTGTTGAATTCATTGGTGTTATCAATGGTTTTTTTTGATCATTTTTGTATTTTTCAAAGTTGAGCTTGCATTTGAATTTGTTGGTGTTTTTCAATGTTGAGGTTTTTGAAGTTATTGGTGTTTTTCAAAGTTGAGGTTGTTGTTTAAATTTTTCGGTGTTTTTCATTATTGAGGTTTTTGTTGAATCTTTTGGTGTTTTTGAATGTTGAGGTTGTTGATGCATTATTTGGTGCTTTTCATTGTTGAGGTTTTTGTTGAATTTGTTGGTGACTTTCAATGTTGAGGTTGTTGTTGAATTTGTTTGTATTTTTGAATGTTGAGGTTGTTGATGAATCTTTCGGTGTTTTTCCTTGTTGAGGTTTTTGTTCAATTTGTTGGTGTTTTTCATTGTTGAGGTTATTGTTGAATTTGTTTGTATTTTGGAATGTTGAGGTTGTTGATGAATTTTTATGTGCTCTTCATTGTTGAGGTTTATGTTGAATTTGTTGGTGATTTTCAAAGTTGAGGTTGCTGTTGAATTTTTGGTGTTTTTCCATGTTGAGGTTTTTGAATTTGTTGGTGTTTTTCAAAGTTGATGCTGTTGTTGAATTTGTTGGTGATTTTCATTGTTGAGTTTGTTGTTGAATTTTTTGGTGTTTTTCATTGTTGAGGTTGTTGTTGAAATTGTTGGAGTTTTTCAATGTTGAGGTTGTTGTTGAATTTTTTGGTGATTTTCAATGTTGTGTTTGTTGTTGAATTTGTTGGTGTTTTTCATTGTTGAGGTTGTTGAATTTGTTGGTATTTTTCAAAGTTGACGTTGTTGTCGAATTTTTTGGTGTTTTAAATTGTTGAGGTTTTTGTTGAATTTGTTGCTGTTTTTGAATGTTGGGGTTGTTGATGAATTTTTTGGTGTTATTCATTGTTGAGTTTGTTGTTGAATTTGTTGGTGTTTTTTAATGTTGAGGTTGTTGTTGAATTGTTTGATGTTTTTCATTGTTGAGGTTGTTGTTAAATTTGTTGGTGATTTTCAGTATTGAGGTTGTTGTTGAATTTGTTGTTGTTATCAATTTTTATTTTGTTGAACCTTTTTGTATTTTTGAAAGTTGAGGTTGTTGTTGAATTTGTTGGTGTTTTTCAATGTTGAGGTTGTAGAATTTGTTTGTGTTTTTCAAAGCTGAGTTTGTTGTTGAATTTGTTGGTGTTTTTCATTGTTGAGGTTTATGTTGAATTTATTGGTGTTTTTCATTGTTGAGGTTGTTGTTGACTTTGTTGGTGATTTTCAATGTTCAGGTTGTGGTTGAATTTGTTGGTGTTTTTCAAAGTTGATGTTGTTGAAACTATTGGTGTTATCAATGGTTTTTTTAAATCCTTTTTGTGTTTTTCAAAGTTGAGGTTGCAGTTGAAATTGTTGGTGTTTTGCAATGTTGAGGTTGTTGAATTTGTTGGTGTTATTCAAAGTTGAGGTTGTTGTTGAATTTTTTGGTGTTTTTCATTGTTGATGTTTTTGTTGAATATGTTGGTGTTTTTCATTGTTGAGGTTTTTGTTGAATTTGTTAGCGTTTTTGAATGTTGAGGTTGTTGATGAATTTTTTGGTGTTTTTCACTGTTGAGGTTTTTGTTGAAATTGTTTGTGTTTTTCATCGTTGAGGTTGTTGTTGAATTTGTTGGTGATTTTCAATATTGAGGTTCTGGTTCAATTTGTTGTTGTTTTTCCATGTTGAGGTTTTTGAATTTGTTGGTGTTTTTCAAAGTTGAGGTTGTTGTTGAATTTGTTGGTGATTTTCAATGTTGAGGTTTTTGTTGCATTTTTTGATGTTTTTCATTGCTGAGGTTGTTGTTGAATTTGTTGGTGATTTTGAATGTTGAGGTTGTTGAATTCATTGGTGTTATCAATGGTTTTTTTTGATCATTTTTCTATGTTTCAAAGTTGAGGTTGCAGTTGAAATTGTTGGTGTTTTTCAATGTTGAGGTTGTTGAAGTTGTTGGTGTTGTTCAAAGTTGAGGTTGTTGCTGAATTTTTCGGTGTTTTTCATTGTTGAGGTTTTGTTGAATTTTTTGTTGTTTTTGAATGTTGAGGTTGTTGATGCATTATTTGGTGTTTTTCATTGTTGAGGTTGTTGTTGAATTTGTTGGTGATTTTCAATGTTGAGGTTGTTGTTGAATTTTTAGATGTTTTTCATTGTTGAGGTTTCTGTTGAGTTTGTTGGTTTTTTTGAATGTTGAGGTTGTTGATGAATCTTTCGGTGTTATTCATTGTTGAGGTTTTTGTTGAATTTGTTGGTGATTTTCATTGTTGAGGTTGTTGTTGAATTTGTTGGTATATTTGAATGTTGAGGTTGTTGATGAATTTTTAGGTGCTCTTCATTGTTGAGGTTTATGTTGAATTTGTTGGTGATTTTCAAAGTTGATGTTGCTGTTGAATTTTTTGGTGTATTCAATGTTTTTTTTTGAATCTAATTGTTTTATTGAAAGTTGAGGTTGCAGTTGAATTTGTTGCTTTATCTCAATGTTGAGGTTGTTGAATTTTTTTGGTATTTTTCAAAGTTGAGGTTGTTTTTGAATTTTTTGATGTTTTTCAATGCTGAGGTTGTTGTTGAATTTGTTGGTGATTTTCAATGCTGAGGTTGTTGAATTTATTGGTGTTATCAGTGGTTTTTTAAAATCTTTTTTGTATTTTTCAAAGTTGAGGTGCAGTTGAAATTGTTCGTTTTTTTCAATGTTGAGGTTGTTGAATTTGTTGGTGTATTTAAAAGTTGAGGTTGTTGTTGAATTTTTTGGAGTTTTTCATTGTTGAGGTTTTTGTTGAATTTTTTGGTGTTATTGAATGTTGAGGTTGTTGATGAATTCTTTTGTGTTTTTCATAGTTGAGGTTTTTGTTGAATTTGTAAGTGATTTTCAATGTTGAGGTTGTTGTTGAATTTTTAGGTGTTTTTCATTGTTGAGGTTTCTGTTGAGTTTGTTGGTTTTTTTGAATGTTGAGGTTGTTGATGAAGCTTTCGGTGTTTTTCATTGTTGAGGTTTTTGTTGAATTTGTTGGTGTTTTTCATTGTTGAGGTTGTTGTTGAATTTGTTGGTGATTTTCAATGTTGAGGTTGTTGAATTCATTGGTGTTTTGAATGGGTTTTTTTGATCATTTTTGTATTTTTCAAAGATGAGCATGCAGTTGAATTTGTTGGTGTTTTTCAATGTTGAGGTTGTTGAAGTTGTTGGTGTTTTTCAAAGTTGAGGTTGTTGTTGAATTTTTCGGTGTTCTTCATTGTTGAGGTTTTTGTTGAATTTGTTGGTGACTTTCAATGATGAGGTTGTTGTTGAATTTTTAGGTGTTTTTCATTGTTGTGGTTTCTGTTGAATTTGTTGGTGTTTTTGAATGTTGAGGTTTTTGATGAATCTTTCGGTGTTTTTCCTTGTTGAGGTTTTTGTTCAATTTATTGGTGTTTTTCATTGTTGAGGTTGTTGTTGAATTTGTTGGTGATTTTCAATGTTGAGGTTTTGGTTGAATTTGTTGGTGTTTTTCCATGTTGAGGGTTTTGAATTTGTTGGTGTTTTTCAAAGTTGATGTTGTTGTTGAATTTGTTGGTGATTTTCAATGTTGAGTTTGTTGTTGAATTTTTTGGTGCTTTCGATTGTTGAGGATTTTTTTGAATTTCTTGTTGTTTTTGAATGTTGAGGTTGTTGATGCATTATTCGATGTTTATCATTGTTGAGGTTTTTGTTGAATTTGTTGGTGTTTTTAATTATTGAGGTTGTTGAATTTATTGGTATTTTTCAAAGTTGACGTTGTTGTTGAATTTTTTGGTGTTTTTAATTGTTGAGGTTTTTGTTGAATTTGTTGCTGTTTTTGAATGTTGAGGTTGTTGATGAATTTTTTGTTGTTTTTCATTGATGAGGTTGTTGTTGAATTTGTTGGTGTTTTTGAATGTTGAGGTTGTTGTTGAATTGTTTGATGTTTTTCATTGTTGAGGTTGTTGTTAAATTTGTTGTTGTTATCAATTTTTATTTTGTTGAACCTTTTTGTATTTTTGAAAGTTGAGGTTGTTGTTGAATTTGTTGGTGTTTTTCAATGTTGAGGTTGTTGAATTTGTTGGTGTTTTTCAAAGCTGAGTTTGTTGTTGAATTTGTTGGTGTTTTTCATTGTTGAGGTTTTTGTTGAATTTGTTGGTGTTTTTCATTGTTGAGGTTGTTGTTGACTTTGTTGGTGATTTTTAATGTTGAGGTTGTGGTTGAATTTGTTGGTGTTTTTCAAAGTTGATGTTGTTGAAATTATTGGTGTTACCAATGGTTTTTTTAAATCTTTTTTGTATTTTTCAAAGTTGCGGTTGCAGTTGAAATTGTTGGTGTTTTGCAATGTTGAGGTTGTTGAATTTGTTGGTGTTTTTCAAAGTTGAGGTTGTTGTTGAATTTTTTGGTGTTTTTCATTGTTGAGATTTTTGTTGAATTTGTTGGTGATTTTCAATGTTGAGGTTGTTGTTGAATTTTTTGGTGTTTTTCATTGTTGAGGTTTTTGTTGAATTTGTTAGCGTTTTTGAATGTTGAGGTTGTTGATGAATTTTTCGGTGTTTTTCAGTGTTGAGGTTTTTGTTGAAATTGTTTGTGTTTTTCATTGTTGAGGTTGTTGTTGAATTTGTTGGTGATTTTCAATATTGAGGTTCTGGTTCAATTTGTTGTTGTTTTTCCATTGTTGAGGTTTCTGTTGAGTTTGTTGGTTTTTTTGAATGTTGAGGTTGTTGATGAAGCTTTCGGTTGAATTTCATTGTTGAGGTTTTTGTTGAATTTGTTGGTGTTTTTCATTGTTGAGGTTATTGTTGAATTTGTTGGTGATTTTCAATGTTGAGGTTGTTGAATTCATTGTTGTTATGAATGGGTTTTTTTGATCATTTTTGTATTCTTCAAAGTTGAGCTTGCAGTTGAATTTGTTGGTGTTTTTCAATGTTGAGGTTGTTGAAGCTGTTGGTGTTTTTCAAAGTTGAGGTTGTTGTTGAATTTTTCGTTGTTTTTCATTGTTGAGGTTTTTGTTGAATTGGTTGGTGACTTTCAATGTTGAGGTTGTTGTTGAAGTTTTAGGTGTTTTTCATTGTTGTGGTTTCTTTTGAATTTGTTGGTGTTTTTGAAATTTGATTTGTTGATGAATCTTTCGGTGTTTTTCCTTGTTGAGGTTTTTGTTCAATTTGTTGGTCCTTTTCATTGTTGAAGTTGTTGTTGAATTTGTTGGTGATTTTCAGTGTTGAGGTTGTGGTTGAATTTGTTGGTGTTTTTCCATGTTGTGGGTTTTGAATTTGTTGGTGTTTTTCAAAGTTGATGTTGTTGTTGAATTTGTTGGTGATTTTCAATGTTGAGTTTGTTGTTGAATTTTTTGGTGTTTTTCATTGTTGAGGATTTTGTTGAATTTCTTGTTGTTTTTGAATGTTGAGGTTGTTGATGCATTATTCGATGTTTTTCATTGTTGAGGTTTATGTTGAATTTGTTGGTGTTTTTAAATATTGAGGTTGTTGAATTTATTGGTATTTTTCAAAGTTGAGGTTGTTGTTGTATTTTTTGGTTTTTTTCATTGTTGAGGTTTTTGTTCAATTTGTTGGTGATTTTCAATGTTGAGGTTGTTGTTGAATTTTTTGGTGTTTTTCATTGTTGAGGTTTTTGTTGAATTTGTTAGCGTTTTTGAATGTTGAGGTTGTTGATGAATTTTTCGATGTTTTTCATTGTTGAGGTTTTTGTTGAAATTGTTTGTGTTTTTCATTGTTGAGGTTGTTGTTGAATTTGTTGGTGATTTTCAATATTGAGGTTCTGGTTCAATTTGTTGTTGTTTTTCCATGTTGAGGTTTTTGAATTTGTTGGTGTTTTTCAAAGTTGAGGTTGTTGTTGAATTTGTTGGTGATTTTCAATGTTGAGGTTGTTGTTGCATTTTTTGATGTTTTTCGTTGCTGAGGTTGTTGTTGAATTTGTTGGTGATTTTCAATGTTGAGGTTCTTGTATTCATTGGTGTTATCAATGGTTTTTTTTGATCATTTTTCTATTTTTCAAAGTTGAGGTTGCAGTTGATATTGTTGGTGTTTTTCAATGTTGAGGTTGTTGAAGTTGTTGGTGTAGTTGAAAGTTGAGGTTGTTGTTGAATATTTCGGTGTTTTTCTTTGTTGAGGTTTTTGTTGAATTTTTTGTTGTTTTTGAATGTTGAGGTTGTTGATGCATTATTTGGTGTTTTTCATTGTTGAGGTTGTTGTTGAATTTGTTCGTGATTTTCAATGTTGTGGTTGTTGTTGAATTTTTAGGTGTTTTTCATTGTTGTGGTTTCTGTTGAATTTGTTGGTTTTTTTGAATGTTGACGTTGTTGGTGAATCTTTCGGTGTATTTCATTGTTGAGGTTTTTGTTGAATTTGTTGGTGTTTTTCATTGTTGAGGTTGTTGTTGAATTTGTTGGTGATATTCAATGTTGAGGTTGTTGAATTCATTGGTGTTATCAATGGTTTTTTTTGATCATTTTTGTATTTTTCAAAGTTGAGCTTGCCGTTGAATTTGTTGGTGTTTTTCAATGTTGAGGTTGTTGAAGTTGTTGGTGTTTTTCAAAGTTGAGGTTGTTGTTTAATTTTTTCGGTGTTTTTCATTATTGAGGTTTTTGTTGAATCTTTTGGTGTTTTTGAATGTTGAGGTTGTTGATGCATTATTTGGTGCTTTTCATTGTTGAGGTTTTTGTTGAATTTGTTGGTGACTTTCAATGCTGAGGTTTTTGTTGAATTTTTAGGTGTTTTTCATTGTTGTTGTTTCTGTTGAATTTGTTGGTGTTTTTGAATGTTGAGGTTGTTGATGAATCTTTCGGTGTTTTTCCTTGTTGAGGTTTTTGTTCAATTTGTTGTTGTTTTTCATTGTTGAGGTTGTTGTTGAATTTGTTGTTGATTTTCAATGTTGAGGTTGTGGTTGAATTTGTTGGTGTTTTTGAATGTTGAGCTTTTGAATTTGTTAGTGTTTTTCAAAGTTGATGTTGTTGTTGAATTTGTTGGTGATTTTCAATGTTGTGTTTGTTGTTGAATTTTTCTGTGTTTTTCATTGTTGAGCTTTTTGTTGAATTTTTTGTTGTTTTTGAATGTTGAGGTTGTTGATGCATTATTTGATGTTTTTCATTGTTGAGGTTTTTGTTGAATTTGTTGGTGTTTTTCATTATTGAGGTTGATGAATTTATTGGTATTTTTCAAATTTGACGTTGTTTTTGAATTTTTTGGTGTTTTTAATTGTTGAGATTTTTGTTGAATTTGCTGCTGTTTTTGAATGTTGAGGTTGTTGATGAATTTTTTGGTGTTTTTCATTGATGAGGTTGTTGTTGAATTTGTTGGTGTTTTTGAATGTTGAGGCTGTTTTGAATTGTTTGATGTTTTTCATTGTTGAGGTTGTTGTTAAATTTGTTGGTGATTTTCAATATTGAGGTTGTTGTTGAATTCGTTGTTGTTATCAATTTTTATTTTGTTGAACCTTTTTGTATTTTTGAAAGTTGAGGTTGTTGTTGAATTTGTTGGTGTTTTTCAATGTTGAGGTTGTTGAATTTGTTGGTGTTTTTCAAAGCTGAGTTTGTTGTTGAATTTGTTGGTGTTTTTCATTGTTGAGGTTTTTGTTGAATTTGTTGGTGTTTTTCATTGTTGAGGTTGTTGTTGACTTTGTTGGTGATTTTCAATGTGGAGGTTTTGGTTGAATTTGTTGGTGTTTTTCAAAGTTGATGTTGTTGAAATTATTGGTGTTATCAATGGTTTTTTTTAAAATCTTTTTTGTATTTTTCAAAGTTGAGGTTGCAGTTGATATTGTTGGTGTTTTGCAATGTTGAGGTTGTTGAATTTGTTGGTGTTTTTCAAAGTTGAGGTTGTTGTTGAATTTTTTGGTGTTTTTCATTGTTGAGGTTTTTGTTGAATTTGTTGGTGATTTTCAATGTTGAGGTTGTTGTTGAATTTTTTGGTGTTTTTCATTGTCGAGGTTTTTGTTGAATTTGTTAGCGGTTTTGAATGTTGAGGTTGTTGATGAATTTTTTGGTGTTTTTCATTGTTGAGGTTTTTGTTGAAATTGTTTGTGTTTTTCATTGTTGAGGTTGTTGTTCAATTTGTTGGTGATTTTCAATATTGAGGTTCTGTTTCAATTTGTTGTTGTTTTTCCATGTTGAGGTTTTTGAATTTGTTGGTGTTTTTCAAAGTTGAGGTTGTTGTTGAATTTGTTGGTGATTTTCAATGCTGAGGTTGTTGAATTCATTGGTGTTATCAATGGTTTTTTATGATCATTTTTCTATGTTTCAAAGTTGAGGTTGCAGTTGAAATTGTTGGTGTTCTTCAATGTTGAGGTTGGTGAAGTTGTTGGTGTTGTTGAAAGTTGAGGTTGTTGTTGAATTTTTCGGTGTTTTTCATTGCTGAGGTTTTTGTTGAATTTTTTGTTGCTTTTGAATGTTGAGGTTGTTGATGCATTATTTGGTGTTTTTCATTGTTGAGGTTGTTGTTGAATTTGTTGGTGATTTTCAATGTTGTGGTTGTTTTTGAATGTTTAGGTGTTTTTCATTGTTGTGGTTTCTGTTGAGTTTGTTGGTTTTTTTGAATGTTGAGGTTGTTGATGAATCTTTCGGTGTTTTTCATTGTTGAGGTTTTTGTTGAATTTTTTGGTGTTTTTCATTGTTGAGGTTGTTGTTGAATTTGTTGGTGATTTTCAATGTTGAGGTTGTTGAATTCATTGGTGTTATGAATGGTATTTTTTGATCATTTTTGTATTTTTCAAAGTTGAGCTTGCAGTTGAATTTGTTGGTGTTTTTCAATGTTGAGGTTGTTGAAGTTGTTGGTGTTTTTCAAAGTTGAGGTTGTTGTTTAATTTTTTCGGTGTTTTTCATTGTTGAGGTTTTTGTTGAATCTTTTGGTGTTTTTGAATGTTGAGGTTGTTGATGCATTATTTGGTGTTTTTCATTGTTGAGGTTTTTGTTGTATTTGTTGGTGACTTTCAATGTTGAGGTTGTTGTTGAATTTTTAGGTATTTTTCATTGTTGAGGTTGTTGTTGAATTTGTTGGTGAATTTCAATGTTGAGGTTGTGGTTGAATTTGTTGGTGTTTTTCCATGTTGAGGATTTTGAATTTGTTGGTGTTTTTCAAAGATGATGTTGTTGTTGAATTTGTTGGTGATTTTCAATGTTGAGTTTGTTGTTGAATTTTTCGGTGTTTTTCATTGTTCAGGTTTTTGTTGAATTTTTTGTTGTTTTTGAATGTTGAGGTTGTTGATGCATTATTTGATGTTTTTCATTGTTGAGGTTTTTATTGAATTTGTTGGTGTTTTTCATTATTGAGGTTGTTGATTTAATTGGTATTTTTCAAAGTTGACGTTGTTGTTGAATTTTTTGGTATTTTTAATTGTTGAGGTTTTTGTTGAATTTGTTGCTGTTTTTGAATGTTGAGGTTGTTGATGAATTTTTTGGTGTTTTTCATTGATGAGGTTGTTGTTGAATTTGTTGGTGTTTTTGAATGTTGAGGTTGTTGTTGAATTGTTTGATGTTTCTCATTGTTGAGGTTGTTGTTAAATTAGTTGGTGATTTTCAATATATAGGTTGTTGTTGAATTTATTGGTGAATTTCAATGTTGAGGTTGTTGTTGCATTTTTTGATGTTTTTCATTGCTGAGGTTGTTGTTGAATTTGTTGGTGATTTTCAATGTTGAGGTTGTTGAATTCATTGGTGTTATCAATGGTTTTTTTTGATCATTTTTCTATTTTTCAAAGTTGAGGTTGCAGTTGAAATTGATGGTGTTATTCAATGTTGAGGTTGTTGAAGTTGTTGGTGTTGTTGAAAGTTGAGGTTGTTGTTGAATTTTTCGGTGTTTTTCATTGTTGAGGTTTTTGTTGAATTTTTTGTTGTTTTTGAATGTTGAGGTTGTTGATGCATTATTTGGTGTTTTTCATTGTTGAGGTTGTTGTTGAATTTGTTGGTGATTTTCAATGATGAGGTTGTTGTTGAGTTTTTAGTTGTTTTTCATTGTTGTGGTTTCTGTTGAATTTGTTGGTACTTTTGAATGTTGAGGTTGTTGATGAATCTATCGGTGATTTTCGTTGTTGAGGTTTTTGTTCAATTTGTTGGTGTTTTTCATTGATGAGGTTGTTGTTGAATTTGTTGGTGATTTTCAATGTTGAGGTTGTGGTTGAATTTGTTGGTGTTTTTCCATGTTGAGGTTTTTGAATTTGTTGGTGTTTTTCAAAGTTGATGTTGTTGTAGAATTTGTTGGTGATTTTCAATGTTGAGTTTGTTGTTGAATTTTTCGGTGTTTTTCGTTGTTGAGGTTATTGTTGAATTTTTAGTTGTTTTTGAATGTTGAGGTTGTTGATGCATTATTTGATGTTTTTCATTGTTGAGGTTTTTGTTGAATTTGTTGGTGTTTTTCATTATTGAGGTTGTTGAATTTATTGTATTTTTCAAAGTTGACGTTGTTGTTGAATTTTTTGGTGTTTTTAATTGTTGAGGTTTTTGTTGAATTTGTTGCTGTTTTTGAATGTTGAGGTTGTTGATGAATTTTTTGGTGTTTTTCATTGATGAGGTTGTTGTTGAATTTGTTGCTGTTTCTGAATGTTGAGGTTGTTGTTGAATTGTTTGATGTTTTTCATTGTTGAGGTTGTTGTTAAATTTGTTGGTGATTTTCAATATTGAGGTTGTTGTTGAATTTGTTGTTGTTATCAATTTTTATTTTGTTGAACCTTTTTGTATTTTTGAAAGTTGAGGTTGTTGTAGAATTTGTTGGTGTTTTTCAATGTTGAGGTTGTTGAATTTGTTTGTGCTTTTCAATGCTGATTTTGTTGTTGAATTTGTTGGTGTTTTTCATTGTTGAGATTTTTGTTGAAATTGTTGGTGTTTTTCATTGTTGAGGTTGTTGTTGACTTTGTTGGTGATTTTCAATGTTGAGGTTGTGGTTGAATTTGTTGGTGTTTTTCAAAGTTGATGTTGTTGAAATTATCAATGGTTTTTTAAAATCTTTTTTGTATTTTTCAAAGTTGAGGTTGCAGTTGAAATTGTTGGTGTTTTGCAATGTTGAGGTTGTTGAATTTGTTGGTGTTTTTCAATGTTGAGGTTGTTGTTGAATTTTTTGGTGTTTTTCATTGTTGAGGTTTTTGTTGAATTTTTTGTTGTTTTTGAATGTTGAGGTTGTTGATGCATTATTTGGTGTATTTCATTGTTGAGGTTTTTGTTGAATTTGTTGGTGTTTTTCATTGTTGAGGTTGTTGTTGAATTTGTTGGTGATTTTCAATGTTGAGGTTTTTGAATTCATTGGTGTTATGAATGGTTTTTATTGATCATTTTTGTATTTTTCAAAGTTGAGCTTGCAGTTGAATTTGTTGGTGTTTTTCAATGTTGAGGTTGTTGAAGTTGTTGGTGTTTTTCAAAGTTGAGGTTGTTGTTTAATTTTTTCGGTGTTTTTCATTGTTGAGGTTTTTGTTGAATCTTTTGGTGTTTTTGAATGTTGAGGTTGTTGATGCATTATTTGGTGTTTTTCATTGTTGAGGTTTTTGTTGTATTTGTTGGTGACTTTCAATGTTGAGGTTGTTGTTGAATTTTTAGGTATTTTTCATTGTTGAGGTTGTTGTTGAATTTGTTGGTGAATTTCAATGTTGAGGTTGTGGTTGAATTTGTTGGTGTTTTTCCATGTTGAGGATTTTGAATTTGTTGGTGTTTTTCAAAGTTGATGTTGTTGTTGAATTTGTTGGTGATTTTCAATGTTGAGTTTGTTGTTGAATTTTTCGGTGTTTTTCATTGTTCAGGTTTTTGTTGAATTTTTTGTTGTTTTTGAATGTTGAGGTTGTTGATGCATTATTTGATGTTTTTCATTGTTGAGGTTTTTATTGAATTTGTTGGTGTTTTTCATTATTGAGGTTGTTGATTTAATTGGTATTTTTCAAAGTTGACGTTGTTGTTGAATTTTTTGGTATTTTTAATTGTTGAGGTTTTTGTTGAATTTGTTGCTGTTTTTGAATGTTGAGGTTGTTGATGAATTTTTTGGTGTTTTTCATTTATGAGGTTGTTGTTGAATTTGTTGGTGTTTTTGAATGTTGAGGTTGTTGTTGAATTGTTTGATGTTTCTCATTGTTGAGGTTGTTGTTAAATTAGTTGGTGATTTTCAATATATAGGTTGTTGTTGAATTTATTGGTGATTTTCAATGTTGAGGTTGTTGTTGCATTTTTTGATGTTTTTCATTGCTGAGGTTGTTGTTGAATTTGTTGGTGATTTTCAATGTTGAGGTTGTTGAATTCATTGGTGTTATCAATGGTTTTTTTTGATCATTTTTCTATTTTTCAAAGTTGAGGTTGCAGTTGAAATTGATGGTGTTATTCAATGTTGAGGTTGTTGAAGTTGTTGGTGTTGTTGAAAGTTGAGGTTGTTGTTGAATTTTTCGGTGTTTTTCATTGTTGAGGTTTTTGTTGAATTTTTTGTTGTTTTTGAATGTTGAGGTTGTTGATGCATTATTTGGTGTTTTTCATTGTTGAGGTTGTTGTTGAATTTGTTGGTGATTTTCAATGATGAGGTTGTTGTTGAGTTTTTAGTTGTTTTTCATTGTTGTGGTTTCTGTTGAATTTGTTGGTACTTTTGAATGTTGAGGTTGTTGATGAATCTATCGGTGATTTTCGTTGTTGAGGTTTTTGTTCAATTTGTTGGTGTTTTTCATTGTTGAGGTTGTTGTTGAATTTGTTGGTGATTTTCAATGTTGAGGTTGTGGTTGAATTTGTTGGTGTTTTTCCATGTTGAGGTTTTTGAATTTGTTGGTGTTTTTCAAAGTTGATGTTGTTGTTGAATTTGTTGGTGATTTTCAATGTTGAGTTTGTTGTTGATTTTTTCGGTGTTTTTCGTTGTTGAGGTTATTGTTGAATTTTTAGTTGTTTTTGAATGTTGAGGTTGTTGATGCATTATTTGATGTTTTTCATTGTTGAGGTTTTTGTTGAATTTGTTGGTGTTTTTCATTATTGAGGTTGTTGAATTTATTGTATTTTTCAAAGTTGACGTTGTTGTTGAATTTTTTGGTGTTTTTAATTGTTGAGGTTTTTGTTGAATTTGTTGCTGTTTTTGAATGTTGAGGTTGTTGATGAATTTTTTGGTGTTTTTCATTGATGAGGTTGTTGTTGTTGAATTTGTTGCTGTTTCTGAATGTTGAGGTTGTTGTTGAATTGTTTGATGTTTTTCATTGTTGAGGTTGTTGGTTAAATTTGTTGGTGATTTTCAATATTGAGGTTGTTGTTGAATTTGTTGTTGTTATCAATTTTTATTTTGTTGAACCTTTTTGTATTTTTGAAAGTTGAGGTTGTTGTAGAATTTGTTGGTGTTTTTCAATGTTGAGGTTGTTGAATTTGTTTGTGCTTTTCAAAGCTGATTTTGTTGTTGAATTTGTTGGTGTTTTTCATTGTTGAGATTTTTGTTGAAATTGTTGGTGTTTTTCATTGTTGAGGTTGTTGTTGACTTTGTTGGTGATTTTCAATGTTGAGGTTGTGGTTGAATTTGTTGGTGTTTTTCAAAGTTGATGTTGTTGAAATTATCAATGGTTTTTTTAAATCTTTTTTGTATTTTTCAAAGTTGAGGTTGCAGTTGAAATTGTTGGTGTTTTGCAATGTTGAGGTTGTTGAATTTGTTGGTGTTTTTCAATGTTGAGGTTGTTGTTGAATTTTTTGGTGTTTTTCATTGTTGAGGTTTTTGTTGAATTTGTTGGTGATTTTCAATGTTGAGGTTGTTGTTGAATTTTTTGGTGTTTTTCATTGTTGAGGTTTTTGTTGAATTTGTTAGCGGTTTTGAATGTTGAGGTTGTTGATGAATTTTTTGGTGTTTTTCATTGTTGAGGTTTCTGTTGAAATTGTTTGTGTTTTTCATTGTTGAGGTTGTTGTTGAATTTGTTGGTGATTTTCAATATTGAGGTTCTGGTTCAATTTGTTGTTGTTTTTCCATGTTGAGGTTTTTGAATTTGTTGGTGTTTTTCAAAGTTGAGGTTGTTGTTGAATTTGTTGGTGATTTTTAATGTTGAGGTTGTTGTTGCATTTATTGATGTTATTCATTGCTGAGGTTGTTGTTGAATTTGTTGGTGCTTTTAAATGTTGAGGTTGTTGAATTCATTGGTGTTATCAATGGTTTTTTTTGATCATTTTTCTATGTTTCAAAGTTGAGGTTGCAGTTGAAATTGTTGGTGTTTTTCAATGTTGAGGTTGGTGAATTTGTTGGTGTTGTTGAAAGTTGAGGTTGTTGTTGAATTTTTCGGTGTTTTTCATTGTTGAGGTTTTTGTTGAATTTTTTGTTGTTTTTAAATCTTGAGGTTGTTGATGCATTATTTGGTGTTTTTCATTGTTGAGGTTTTTGTTGAATTTGTTGGTGTTTTTCATTGTTGAGGTTGTTGTTGAATTTGTTGGTGATTTTCAATGTTGAGGTTTTTGAATTCATTGGTGTTATGAATGGTTTTTATTGATCATTTTTGTATTTTTCAAAGTTGAGCTTGCAGTTGAATTTGTTGGTGTTTTTCAATGTTGAGGTTGTTGAAGTTGTTGGTGTTTTTCAAAGTTGAGGTTGTTGTTTAATTTTTCCGGTGTTTTTCATTGTTGAGGTTTTTGTTGAATCTTTTGGTGTATTTGAATGTTGAGGTTGTTGATGCATTATTTGGTGCTTTTCGTTGTTGAGGTTTTTGTTGAATTTGTTGGTGACTTTCAATGTTGAGGTTGTTGTTGAATTTTTAGGTATTTTTCATTGTTGAGGTTGTTGTTGAATTTGTTGGTGAATTTCAATGTTGAGGTTGTGGTTGAATTTGTTGGTGTTTTTCCATGTTGAGGATTTTGAATTTGTTGGTGTTTTTCAAAGTTGATGTTGTTGTTGAATTTGTTGGTGATTTTCAATGTTGAGTTTGTTGTTGAATTTTTCGGTGTTTTTCATTGTTCAGGTTTTTGTTGAATTTTTTGTTGTTTTTGAATGTTGAGGTTGTTGATGCATTATTTGGTGTTTTTCATTGTTGAGGTTGTTGTTGAATTTGTTGGTGATTTTCAATGATGAGGTTGTTGTTCAGTTTTTAGTTGTTTTTCATTGTTGTGGTTTCTGTTGAATTTGTTGGTACTTTTGAATGTTGAGGTTGTTGATGAATCTATCGGTGATTTTCGTTGTTGAGGTTTTTGTTCAATTTGTTGGTGTTTTTCATTGTTGAGGTTGTTGTTGAATTTGTTGGTGATTTTCAATGTTGAGGTTGTGGTTGAATTTGTTGGTGTTTTTCCATGTTGAGGTTTTTGAATTTGTTGGTGTTTTTCAAAGTTGATGTTGTTATTGAATTTTTTGGTGATTTTCAATGTTGAGTTTGTTGTTGAATTTTTTGGTGTTTTTCATTGTTGTGGTTTCTGTTGAATTTGTTGGTGTTTTTGAATGTTGAGGTTGTTGATGAATCTTTCGGTGCTTTTCCTTGTTGAGGATTTTGTTCAATTTGTTGGTGTTTTTCATTGTTGAGGTTGTTGTTGAATTTGTTGGTGATTTTCAATGTTGAGGTTGTGGTTGAATTTGTTGGTGTTTTTCCATGTTGAGGTTTTTGAATTTGTTGGTGTTTTTCAAAGTTGATGTTGTTGTTGAATTTGTTGGTGATTTTCAATGTTGAGTTTGTTGTTGAATTTTTCGATGTTTTTCGTTGTTGAGGTTATTGTTGAATTTTTAGTTGTTTTTGAATGTTGAGGTTGTTGATGCATTATTTGATGTTTTTCATTGTTGAGGTTTTTGTTGAATTTGTTGGTGTTTTTCATTATTGAGGTTGTGGAATTTATTGTATTTTTCAAAGTTGACGTTGTTGTTGAATTTTTTGGTGTTTTTAATTGTTGAGGTTTTTGTTGAATTTGTTGCTGTTTTTGAATGTTGAGGTTGTTGATGAATTTTTTGGTGTTTTTCATTGATGAGGTTGTTGTTGAATTTGTTGCTGTTTCTGAATGTTGAGGTTGTTGTTGAATTGTTTGATGTTCTTCATTGTTGAGGTTGTTGTTAAATTTGTTGGTGATTTTCAATATTGAGGTTGTTGTTGAATTTGTTGTTGTTATCAATTTTTATTTTGTTGAACCTTTTTGTATTTTTGAAAGTTGAGGTTGTTGTAGAATTTGTTGGTGTTTTTCAATGTTGAGGTTGTTGAATTTGTTTGTGCTTTTCAAAGCTGATTTTGTTGTTGAATTTGTTGGTGTTTTTCATTGTTGAGATTTTTGTTGAAATTGTTGGTGTTTTTCATTGTTGAGGTTGTTGTTGACTTTGTTGGTGATTTTCAATGTTGAGGTTGTGGTTGAATTTGTTGGTGTTTTTCAAAGTTGATGTTGTTGAAATTATCAATGGTTTTTTAAAATCTTTTTTGTATTTTTCAAAGTTGAGGTTGCAGTTGAAATTGTTGGTGTTTTGCAATGTTGAGGTTGTTGAATTTGTTGGTGTTTTTCAATGTTGAGGTTGTTGTTGAATTTTTTGGTGTTTTTCATTGTTGAGGTTTTTGTTGAATTTGTTGGTGATTTTCAATGTTGAGGTTGTTGTTGAATTTTTTGGTGTTTTTCATTGTTGAGGTTTTTGTTGAATTTGTTAGCGGTTTTGAATGTTGAGGTTGTTGATGAATTTTTTGGTGTTTTTCATTGTTGAGGTTTCTGTTGAAATTGTTTGTGTTTTTCATTGTTGAGGTTGTTGTTGAATTTGTTGGTGATTTTCAATATTGAGGTTCTGGTTCAATTTGTTGTTGTTTTTCCATGTTGAGGTTTTTGAATTTGTTGGTGTTTTTCAAAGTTGAGGTTGTTGTTGCATTTATTGATGTTATTCATTGCTGAGGTTGTTGTTGAATTTGTTGGTGCTTTTAAATGTTGTGGTTGTTGAATTCATTGGTGTTATCAATGGTTTTTTTTGATCATTTTTCTATGTTTCAAAGTTGAGGTTGCAGTTGAAATTGTTGGTGTTTTTCAATGTTGAGGTTGGTGAATTTGTTGGTGTTGTTGAAAGTTGAGGTTGTTGTTGAATTTTTAGGTGTTTTTCATTGTTGAGGTTTTTGTTGAATTTTTTGTTGTTTTTGAATGTTGAGGTTGTTGATGCATTATTTGGTGTTTTTCATTGTTGAGGTTGTTGTGGAATTTGTTGGTGTTTTTCATTGTTGAGGTTGTTGTTGAATTTGCTGGTGATTTTCAATGTTGAGGTTTTTGAATTCATTGGTGTTATGAATGGTTTTTATTGATCATTTTTGTATTTTTCAAAGTTGAGCTTGCAGTTGAATTTGTTGGTGTTTTTCAATGTTGAGGTTGTTGAAGTTGTTGGTGTTTTTCAAAGTTGAGGTTGTTGTTTAATTTTTCCGGTGTTTTTCATTGTTGAGGTTTTTGTTGAATCTTTTGGTGTATTTGAATGTTGAGGTTGTTGATGCATTATTTGGTGCTTTTCATTGTTGAGGTTTTTGTTGAATTTGTTGGTGACTTTCAATGTTGAGGTTGTTGTTGAATTTTTAGGTATTTTTCATTGTTGAGGTTGTTGTTGAATTTGTTGGTGAATTTCAATGTTGAGGTTGTGGTTGAATTTGTTGGTGTTTTTCCATGTTGAGGATTTTGAATTTGTTGGTGTTTTTCAAAGTTGATGTTGTTGTTGAATTTGTTGGTGATTTTCAATGTTGAGTTTGCTGTTGAAATTTTCGGTGTTTTTCATTGTTCAGGTTTTTGTTGAATTTTTTGTTGTTTTTGAATGTTGAGGTTGTTGATGTATTATTTGATGTTTTTCATTGTTGAGGTTTTTATTGAATTTGTTGGTGTTTTTTAATATTGAGGTTGTTGAATTAATTGTTATTTTTCAAAGTTGACGTTGTTGTTGAATTTTTTGGTATTTTTAATTGTTGAGGTTTTTGTTGAATTTGTTGCTGTTTTTGAATGTTGAGGTTGTTGATGAATTTTTTGGTGTTTTTCATTGATGAGGTTGTTGTTGAATTTGTTGCTGTTTTTGAATGTTGAGGTTGTTGTTGAATTGTTTGATGTTTCTCATTGTTGAGGTTGTTGTTAAATTAGTTGGTGATTTTCAATATATAGGTTGTTGTTGAATTTATTGGTGATTTTCAATGTTGAGGTTGTTGTTGCATTTTTTGATGTTTTTCATTGCTGAGGTTGTTGTTGAATTTGTTGGTGATTTTCAATGTTGAGGTTGTTGAATTCATTGGTGTTATGAATGGTTTTTTTTGATCATTTTTCTATTTTTCAAAGTTGAGGTTGCAGTTGAATTTGTTGGTGTTATTCAATGTTGAGGTTGTTGAAGTTCTTGGTGTTGTTGAAAGTTGAGGTTGTTGTTGAATTTTTCGGTGTTTTTCATTGTTGAGGTTTTTGTTGAATTTTTTGTTGTTTTTGAATGTTGAGGTTGTTGATGCATTATTTGGTGTTTTTCATTGTTGAGGTTGTTGTTGAATTTGTTGGTGATTTTCAATGATGAGGTTGTTGTTGAATTTTTTGGTGTTTTTCATTGTTGTGGTTTCTGTTGAATTTGTTGGTGTTTTTGAATGTTGAGGTTGTTGATGAATCTTTCGGTGTTTTTCCTTGTTGAGGTTTTTGTTCAATTTGTTGGTGTTTTTCATTGTTGAGGTTGTTGTTGAATTTGTTGGTGATTTTCAAAGTAGAGGTTGTGGTTGAATTTGTTGGTGTTTTTCCATGTTGAGGTTTTTGAATTTGTTGGTGTTTTTCAAAGTTGATGTTGTTGTTGAATTTGTTGGTGATTTTCAATGTTGAGTTTGTTGTTGAATATTTCGGTGTTTTTCATTGTTGAGGTTATTGTTGAATTTGTTGTTGATTTTGAATGTTGAGATTGTTGATGCATTATTTGATGTTTTTCATTGTTGAGGTTTTTGTTGAATTTGTTGGTGTTTTTCATTATTGAGGCTGTTGAATTTATTGGTATTTTTCAAAGTTCACGTTGTTGTTGAATTTTTTGGTGTTTTTAATTGTTGAGGTTTTTGTGAATTTGTTGCTGTTTTTGAATGTTGAGGTTGTTGAATTTGTTTGCGCTTTTCAAAGCTGAGTTTGTTGTTGAATTTGTTGGTGTTTTTCATTGTTGAGGCTTTTGTTGAATTTGTTGGTGTTTTTCATTGTTGAGGTTGGTGTTGACTTTGTTGGTGATTTTCAATGTTGAGGTTGTGGTTGAATTTGTTGGTGTTTTTCAAAGTTGATTTTGTTGAAATTATTGGTGTTATCAATGGTTTTTTTAATTCTTTTTTGTATTTTTCAAAGTTGAGGTTGCAGTTGAAATTGTTGGTGTTTTGCAAAGTTGAGGTTGTTGAATTTGTTGGTGTTTCTCAATGTAGAGGTTGTTGTTGAATTTTTTGGTGTTTTTCATTGTTGAGGTTTTTGTTGAATTTGTTGGTGATTTTCAATGTTGAGGTTGTTGTTGAATTTATTGGTGTTTTTCATTGTTGAGGTTTTTGTTGAATTTGTTAGCGTTTTTGAATGTTGAGGTTGTTAATGAATTTATTGGTGTTTTTCATTGTTGAGGTTTCTGTTGAAATTGTTTGTGTTTTTCATTGTTGAGGTTGTTGTTGAATTTGTTGGTGATTTTCAATATTGAGGTTCTGGTTCAATTTGTTGTTGTTTATCCATGTTGAGGTTTTTGAATTTGTTGGTGTTTTTCAAAGTTGAGGTTGTTGTTGAATTTGTTGGTGATTTTCAATGTTGAGGTTGTTGTTGCATTTTTTGATGTTATTCATTGCTGAGGTTGTTGTTGAATTTGTTGGTGATTTTAAATGTTGAGGTTGTTGAATTCATTGGTGTTATCAATGGTTTTTTTTGATCATTTTTCTATGTTTCAAAGTTGAGGTTGCAGTTGAAATTGTTGGTGTTTTTCAATGTTGAGGTTGGTGAAGTTGTTGGTTTTGTTGAAAGTTGAGGTTGTTGTTGAATTTTTAGGTGTTTTTCATTGTTGAGGTTTTTGTTGAATTTTTTGTTGTTTTTGAATGTGGAGGTTGTTGATGCATTATTTGGTGTTTTTCATTGTTGAGGTTTTTGTTGAATTTGTTGGTGTTTTTCATTGTTGAGGTTGTTGTTGAATTTGTTGGTGATTTTCAATGTTGAGGATGTTGAATTCATTGGTGTTATGAATGGTTTTTTTTGATCATTTTTGTATTTTTCAAAGTTGAGCTTGCAGTTGAATTTGTTGGTGTTTTTCAATGTTGAGGTTGTTGAAGTTGTTGGTGTTTTTCAAAGTTGAGGTTGTTGTTTAATTTTTTCGTTGTTTTTCATTGTTGAGGTTTTTATTGAATCTTTTGGTGTATTTGAATGTTGAGGTTGTTGATGCATTATTTGGTGCTTTTCATTGTTGAGGTTTTTGTTGAATTTGTTGGTGACTTTCAATGTTGAGGTTGTTGTTGAATTTTTAGGTGTTTTTCATTGTTGAGGTTGTTGTTGAATTTGTTGGTTATTTTCAATGTTGAGGTTGTGGTTGAATTTGTTGGTGTTTTTCCATGTTGAGGATTTTGAATTTGTTGGTGTTTTTCAAAGTTGATGTTGTTGTTGAATTTGTTGGTGATTTTCAATGTTGAGTTTGCTGTTGAAATTTTCGGTGTTTTTCATTGTTCAGGTTTTTGTTGAATTTTTTGTTGTTTTTGAATGTTGAGGTTGTTGATGTATTATTTGATGTTTTTCATTGTTGAGGTTTTTATTTAATTTGTTGGTGTTTTTTAATATTGAGGTTGTTGAATTAATTGTTATTTTTCAAAGTTGACGTTGTTGTTGAATTTTTTGGTATTTTTAATTGTTGAGGTTTTTGTTGAATTTGTTGCTGTTTTTGAATGTTGAGGTTGTTGATGAATTTTTTGGTGTTTTTCATTGATGAGGTTGTTGTTGAATTTGTTGCTGTTTTTGAATGTTGAGGTTGTTGTTGAATTGTTTGATGTTTCTCATTGTTGAGGTTGTTGTTAAATTAGTTGGTGATTTTCAATATATAGGTTGTTGTTGAATTTATTGGTGATTTTCAATGTTGAGATTGTTGTTGCATTTTTTGATGTTTTTCATTGCTGAGGTTGTTGTTGAATTTGTTGGTGATTTTCAATGTTGAGGTTGTTGAATTCATTGGTGTTATGAATGGTTTTTTTTGATCATTTTTCTATTTTTCAAAGTTGAGGTTGCAGTTGAATTTGTTGGTGTTATTCAATGTTGAGGTTGTTGAAGTTCTTGGTGTTGTTGAAAGTTGAGGTTGTTGTTGAATTTTTCGGTGTTTTTCATTGTTGAGGTTTTTGTTGAATTTTTTGTTGTTTTTGAATGTTGAGGTTGTTGATGCATTATTTGGTGTTTTTCATTGTTGAGGTTGTTGTTGAATTTGTTGGTGATTTTCAATGATGAGGTTGTTGTTGAATTTTTTGGTGTTTTTCATTGTTGTGGTTTCTGTTGAATTTGTTGGTGTTTTTGAATGTTGAGGTTGTTGATGAATCTTTCGGTGTTTTTCCTTGTTGAGGTTTTTGTTCAATTTGTTGGTGTTTTTCATTGTTGAGGTTGTTGTTGAATTTGTTGGTGATTTTCAAAGTAGAGGTTGTGGTTGAATTTGTTGGTGTTTTTCCATGTTGAGGTTTTTGAATTTGTTGGTGTTTTTCAAAGTTGATGTTGTTGTTGAATTTGTTGGTGATTTTCAATGTTGAGTTTGTTGTTGAATATTTCGGTGTTTTTCATTGTTGAGGTTATTGTTGAATTTGTTGTTGATTTTGAATGTTGAGATTGTTGATGCATTATTTGATGTTTTTCATTGTTGAGGTTTTTGTTGAATTTGTTGGTGTTTTTCATTATTGAGGCTGTTGAATTTATTGGTATTTTTCAAAGTTCACGTTGTTGTTGAATTTTTTGGTGTTTTTAATTGTTGAGGTTTTTGTGAATTTGTTGCTGTTTTTGAATGTTGAGGTTGTTGAATTTGTTTGCGCTTTTCAAAGCTGAGTTTGTTGTTGAATTTGTTGGTGTTTTTCATTGTTGAGGCTTTTGTTGAATTTGTTGGTGTTTTTCATTGTTGAGGTTGTTGTTGACTTTGTTGGTGATTTTCAATGTTGAGGTTGTGGTTGAATTTGTTGGTGTTTTTCAAAGTTGATTTTGTTGAAATTATTGGTGTTATCAATGGTTTTTTTAATTCTTTTTTGTATTTTTCAAAGTTGAGGTTGCAGTTGAAATTGTTGGTGTTTTGCAAAGTTGAGGTTGTTGAATTTGTTGGTGTTTCTCAATGTAGAGGTTGTTGTTGAATTTTTTGGTGTTTTTCATTGTTGAGGTTTTTGTTGAATTTGTTGGTGATTTTCAATGTTGAGGTTGTTGTTGAATTTATTGGTGTTTTTCATTGTTGAGGTTTTTGTTGAATTTGTTAGCGTTTTTGAATGTTGAGGTTGTTAATGAATTTATTGGTGTTTTTCATTGTTGAGGTTTCTGTTGAAATTGTTTGTGTTTTTCATTGTTGAGGTTGTTGTTGAATTTGTTGGTGATTTTCAATATTGAGGTTCTGGTTCAATTTGTTGTTGTTTATCCATGTTGAGGTTTTTGAATTTGTTGGTGTTTTTCAAAGTTGTGGTTGTTGTTGAATTTGTTGGTGATTTTCAATGTTGAGGTTGTTGTTGCATTTTTTGATGTTATTCATTGCTGAGGTTGTTGTTGAATTTGTTGGTGATTTTAAATGTTGAGGTTGTTGAATTCATTGGTGTTATCAATGGTTTTTTTTGATCATTTTTCTATGTTTCAAAGTTGAGGTTGCAGTTGAAATTGTTGGTGTTTTTCAATGTTGAGGTTGGTGAAGTTGTTGGTTTTGTTGAAAGTTGAGGTTGTTGTTGAATTTTTCGGTGTTTTTCATTGTTGAGGTTTTTGTTGAATTTTTTGTTGTTTTTGAATGTGGAGGTTGTTGATGCATTATTTGGTGTTTTTCATTGTTGAGGTTTTTGTTGAATTTGTTGGTGTTTTTCATTGTTGAGGTTGTTGTTGAATTTGTTGGTGATTTTCAATGTTGAGGATGTTGAATTCATTGGTGTTATGAATGGTTTTTTTTGATCATTTTTGTATTTTTCAAAGTTGAGCTTGCAGTTGAATTTGTTGGTGTTTTTCAATGTTGAGGTTGTTGAAGTTGTTGGTGTTTTTCAAAGTTGAGGTTGTTGTTTAATTTTTTCGTTGTTTTTCATTGTTGAGGTTTTTGTTGAATCTTTTGGTGTATTTGAATGTTGAGGTTGTTGATGCATTATTTGGTGCTTTTCATTGTTGAGGTTTTTGTTGAATTTGTTGGTGACTTTCAATGTTGAGGTTGTTGTTGAATTTTTAGGTGTTTTTCATTGTTGAGGTTGTTGTTGAATTTCTTGGTTATTTTCAATGTTGAGGTTGTGGTTGAATTTGTTGGTGTTTTTCCATGTTGAGGATTTTGAATTTGTTGGTGTTTTTCAAAGTTGATGTTGTTGTTGAATTTGTTGGTGATTTTCAATGTTGACTTTGTTGTTGAATTTTTCGGTGTTTTTCATTGTTCTGGTTTTGTTGAATTTTTTGTTGTTTTTGAATGTTGAGGTTGTTGATGCATTATTTGATGTTTTTCATTGTTGAGGTTTTTATTGAATTTGTTGGTGTTTTTCATTATTGAGGTTGTTGAATTTATTGGTATTTTTCACAGTTGACGTTGTTGTTGAATTTTTTGGTGTTTTTAATTGTTGAGGTTTTTGTTGAATGTGTTGCTGTTTTTGAATGTTGAGGTTGTTGATGAATTTTTTGGTGTTTTTCATTGATGAGGTTGTTGTTGAATTTGTTGCTGTTTCTGCATGTTGAGGTTGTTGTTGAATTGTTTGATGTTTTTCATTGTTGAGGTTGTTGTTAAATTAGTTGGTGATTTTCAATATATAGGTTGTTGTTGAATTTGTTTGTGATTTTCAATGTTGAGGTTGTTTTGAATTATTTGATGTTTTTCATTGCTGAGGTTGTTGTTGAATTTGTTGGTGATTTTCAATGTTGAGGTTGTTGAATTCATTGGTGTTATCAATGGTTTTTTTTGATCATTTTTCTATTTTTCAAAGTTGAGGTTGCAGTTGAAATTGTTGGTGTTTTTCAATGTTGAGGTTGTTGAAGTTGTTGGTGTTGTTGAAAGTTGAGGTTGTTGTTGAATTTTTCGGTGTTTTTCATTGTTGAGGTTTTTGTTGAATTTTTTGTTGTTTTTGAATGTTGAGGTTGTTGATGCTTTATTTGGTGTTTTTCATTGTTGAGGTTGTTGTTGAATTTGTTGGTGATTTTCAATGATGAGGTTGTTGTTGAATTTTTTGGTATTTTTCATTGTTGTGGTTTCTGTTGAATTTGTTGGTGTTTTTGAATGTTGAGGTTGTTGATGAATCTTTCGGTGTTTTTCCTTGTTGAGGTTTTTGTTCAATTTGTTGGTGTTTTTCATTGTTGAGGTTGTTGTTGAATTTGTTGGTGATTTTCAACGTAGAGGTTGTGGTTGAATTTGTTGGTGTTTTTCCATGTTGAGGTTTTTGAATTTGTTGGTGTTTTTCAAAGTTGATGTTGTTGTTGAATTTGTTGGTGATTTTCAATGTTGAGTTTGTTGTTGAATATTTCGGTGTTTTTCATTGTTGAGGTTATTGTTGAATTTGTTGTTGATTTTGAATGTTGAGATTGTTGATGCATTATTTGATGTTTTTCATTGTTGAGGTTTTTGTTGAATTTGTTGGTGTTTTACATTATTGAGGCTGTTGAATTTATTGGTATTTTTCAAAGTTCACGTTGTTGTTGAATTTTTTGGTGTTTTTAATTGTTGAGGTTTTTGTGAATTTGTTGCTGTTTTTGAATGTTGAGGTTGTTGAATTTGTTTGCGCTTTTCAAAGCTGAGTTTGTTGTTGAATTTGTTGGTGTTTTTCATTGTTGAGGTTTTTGTTGAATTTGTTGGTGTTTTTCATTGTTGAGGTTGTTGTTGACTTTGTTGGTGATTTTCAATGTTGAGGTTGTGGTTGAATTTGTTGGTGTTTTTCAAAGTTGATGTTGTTGAAATTATTGGTGTTATCAATGGTTTTTTTAATTCTTTTTTGTATTTTTCAAAGTTGAGGTTGCAGTTGAAATTGTTGGTGTTTTGCAAAGTTGAGGTTGTTGAATTTGTTGGTGTTTTTCAATGTAGAGGTTGTTGTTGAATTTTTTGGTGTTTTTCATTGTTGAGGTTTTTGTTGAATTTGTTGGTGATTTTCAATGTTGAGGTTGTTGTTGAATTTATTGGTGTTTTTCATTGTTGAGGTTTTTGTTGAATTTGTTAGCGGTTTTGAATGTTGAGGTTGTTAATGAATTTATTGGTGTTTTTCATTGTTGAGGTTTCTGTTGAAATTGTTTGTGTTTTTCATTGTTGAGGTTGTTGTTGAATTTGTTGGTGATTTTCAATATTGAGGTTCTGGTTCAATTTGTTGTTGTTTATCCATGTTGAGTTTTTTGAATTTGTTGGTGTTTTTCAAAGTTGAGGTTGTTGTTGAATTTGTTGGTGATTTTCAATGTTGAGGTTGTTGTTGCATTTTTTGATGTTATTCATTGCTGAGGTTGTTGTTGAATTTGTTGGTGATTTTAAATGTTGAGGTTGTTGAATTCATTGGTGTTATCAATGGTTTTTTTTGATCATTTTTCTATGTTTCAAAGTTGAGGTTGCAGTTGAAATTGTTGGTGTTTTTCAATGTTGAGGTTGGTGAAGTTGTTGGTTTTGTTGAAAGTTGAGGTTGTTGTTGAATTTTTCGGTGTTTTTCATTGTTGAGGTTTTTGTTGAATTTTTTGTTGTTTTTGAATGTGGAGGTTGTTGATGCATTATTTGGTGTTTTTCATTGTTGAGGTTTTTGTTGAATTTGTTGGTGTTTTTCATTGTTGAGGTTGTTGTTGAATTTGTTGGTGATTTTCAATGTTGAGGATGTTGAATTCATTGGTGTTATGAATGGTTTTTTTTGATCATTTTTGTATTTTTCAAAGTTGAGGTTGCAGTTGAATTTGTTGGTGTTTTTCAATGTTGAGGTTGTTGAAGTTGTTGGTGTTTTTCAAAGTTGAGGTTGTTGTTTAATTTTTTCGTTGTTTTTCATTGTTGAGGTTTTTGTTGAATCTTTTGATGTTTTTGAATGTTGAGGTTGTTGATGCATTATTTGGTGCTTTTCATTGTTGAGGTTTTTGTTGAATTTGTTGGTGACTTTCAATGTTGAGGTTGTTGCTGAATTTTTAGGTGTTTTTCATTGTTGAGGTTGTTGTTGAATTTGTTGGTTATTTTCAATGTTGAGGTTGTGGTTGAATTTGTTGGTGTTTTTCCATGTTGAGGATTTTGAATTTGTTGGTGTTTTTCAAAGTTGATGTTGTTGTTGAATTTGTTGGTGATTTTCAATGTTGAGTTTGTTGTTGAATTTTTCGGTGTTTTTCATTGTTCAGGTTTTGTTGAATTTTTTGTTGTTTTTGAATGTTGAGGTTGTTGATGCATTATTTGATGTTTTTCATTGTTGAGGTTTTTATTGAATTTGTTGGTGTTTTTCATTATTGAGGTTGTTGAATTTTTTGGTATTTTTCAAAGTTGACGTTGTTGTTGAATTTTTTGGTGTTTTTAATTGTTGAGGTTTTTGTTGAATGTGTTGCTGTTTTTGAATGTTGAGGTTGTTGATGAATTTTTTGGTGTTTTTCATTGATGAGGTTGTTGTTGAATTTGTTGCTGTTTCTGCATGTTGAGGTTGTTGTTGAATTGTTTGATGTTTTTCATTGTTGAGGTTGTTGTTAAATTAGTTGGTGATTTTCAATATATAGGTTGTTGTTGAATTTGTTTGTGATTTTCAATGTTGAGGTTGTTTTGAATTTTTTGATGTTTTTCATTGCTGAGGTTGTTGTTGAATTTGTTGGTGATTTTCAATGTTGAGGTTGTTGAATTCATTGGTGTTATGAATGGTTTTTTTTGATCATTTTTCTATTTTTCAAAGTTGAGGTTGCAGTTGAAATTGTTGGTGTTTTTCAATGTTGAGGTTGTTGAAGTTGTTGGTGTTGTTGAAAGTTGAGGTTGTTGTTGAATTTTTCGGTGTTTTTCATTGTTGAGGTTTTTGTTGAATTTTTTGTTCTTTTTGAATGTTGAGGTTGTTGATGCTTTATTTGGTGTTTTTCATTGTTGAGGTTGTTGTTGAATTTGTTGGTGATTTTCAATGATGAGGTTGTTGTTGAGTTTTTAGGTGTTTTTCATTGTTGTGGTTTCTGTTGAATTTGTTGGTACTTTTGAATGTTGAGGTTGTTGATGAATCTTATGTGATTTTCGTTGTTGAGGTTTTTGTTCAATTTGTTGGTGTTTTTCATTGTTGAGTTTGTTGTTGAATTTGTTGGTGATTTTCAATGTTGAGGTTGTGGTTGAATTTGTTGGTGTTTTTCCATGTTGAGGTTTTTGAATTTGTTGGTGTTTTTCAAAGTTGATGTTGTTGTTGAATTTGTTGGTGATTTTCAATGTTGAGTTTGTTGTTGAATTTTTTGGTGTTTTTCATTGTTGAGGTTGTTGCTGAAATTGTTGGAGTTTTTCAATGTTGAGGTTGTTGTTGAATTTTTTGGTGATTTTCAATGTTGAGTTTGTTGTTGAATTTGTTGGTGTTTTTCATTGCTGAGTTTGTTGAATTTATTGGTATTTTTCAAGGTTGACGTTGTTGTTGAATTTTTTGGTGTTATTAATTGTTGAGGTTTTTGTTGAATTTGTTGCTGTTTTTGAATGTTGAGGTTGTTGATGAATTTTTTGGTGTTTTTCATTGATGAGGTTGTTGTTGAATTTGTTGCTGTTTCTAAATGTTGAGGTTGTTGTTGAATTGTTTGATGTTTTTCATTGTTGAGGTTGTTGTTAAATTTGTTGGTGATTTTCAATATTGAGGTTGTTGTTGAATTTGTTGTTGTTATCAATTTTTATTTTGTTGAACCTTTTTGTATTTTTGAAAGTTGAGGTTGTTGTTGAATTTGTTGGTGTTTTTCAATGTTGAGGTTGTTGAATTTGTTTGTGCTTTTCAAAGCGGAGTTTGTTGTTGAATTTGTTGGTGTTTTTCATTGTTGAGGTTTTTGTTGAATTTGTTGGTGTTTTTCATTGTTGAGGTTGTTGTTGACATTGTTCGTGATTTTCAATGTTGAGGTTGTGGTTGAATTTGTTGGTGTTTTTCAAAGTTGATGTTGTTGAAGTTATTGGTGTTATCAATGGTTTTTTTAAAATCTTTTTTGTATTTTTCAAAGTTGAGGTTGCAGTTGAAATTGTTGGTGTTTTGCAATGTTGAGGTTGTTGAATTTGTTGGTGTTTTTCAAAGTTGAGGTTGTTGTTGAATTTTTTGGTGTTTTTGATTGTTGAGGTTTTTGTTGAATTTGTTGGTGATTTTCAATGTTGAGGTTGTTGTTGAATTTTTTGGTGTTTTTAATTGTTGAGGTTTTTGTTGAATTTGTTAGCGGTTTTGAATGTTGAGGTTGTTGATGAATTTTTTGGTGTTTTTCCTTGTTGAGGTTTTTGTTGAAATTGTTTGAGTTTTTCATTGTTGAGGTTGTTGCTAAATTTGTTGGTGATTTTCAATATTGAGGTTCTGGTTCAATTTGTTGTTGTTTTTCCATGTTGAGGTTTTTGAATTTGTTGATGTTTTTCAAAGTTGAGGTTGTTGTTGAATTTGTTGGTGATTTTCAATGTTGAGGTTGTTGTTGCATTTTTTGATGTATTTTCATTGCTGAGGTTGTTGTTGAATTTGTTGGTGATTTTCAATGTTGAGGTTGTTGAATTCATTGGTGTTATCAATGGTTTTTTTTGATCATTATTCTATGTTTCAAAGTTGAGGTTGCAGTTGAAATTGTTGGTGTCTTTCAATGTTGAGGTTGTTGAAGTTGTTGGTGTTGTTGAAAGTTGAGGTTGTTGTTGAATTTTTCGGTGTTCTTCATTGTTGAGGTTTTTGTTGAATTATTTGTTGTTTTTGAATGTTGAGGTTGTTGAAGCATTATTTGGTGTTTTTCATTGTTGAGGTTGTTGTTGAATTTGTTGGTGATTTTCAATGTTGTTGTTGTTGTTGAATGTTTAGGTGTTTTTCATTGTTGAGGTTTCTGTTGAGTTTGTTGGTTTTTTTGAATGTTGAGGTTGTTGATGAAGCTTTCGGTGTTTTTCATTGTTGAGGTTTTTGTTGAATTTGTGGGTGTTTTTCATTGTTGAGGTTGTTGTTGAATTTGTTGGTGATTTTCAATGTTGAGGTTGTTGAATTCATTGGTGTTATGAATGGTTTTTTTTGATCATTTTTGTATTTTTCAAAGTTGAGCTTGCAGTTGAATTTGTTGGTGTTTTTCAATGTTGAGGTTGTTGAAGCTGTTGGTGTTTTTCAAAGTTGAGGGTGTTGTTTAATTTTTTCGGTGTTTTTCATTGTTGAGATTTTTGTTGAATCTTTTGGTGTTTTTGAATGTTGAGGTTGTTGATGCATTATTTGGTGCTTTTCATTGTTGAGGTTTTTGTTGAATTTGTTGGTGACTTTCAATGTTGAGGTTGTTGTTGAATTTTTAGGTATTTTTCATTGTTGAGGTTGTTGTTGAATTTGTTGGTGATTTTCAATGTTGAGGTTGTCGTTGAATTTGTTGGTGTTTTTCCATGTTGAGGTTTTTGAATTTGTTGGTGTTTTTCAAAGTTGATGTTGTTGTTGAATTTGTTGGTGATTTTCAATGTTGAGTTTGTTGTTGAATTTTTCGGTGTTTTTCATTGTTCAGGTTTTTGTTGAATTTTTTGTTGTTTTTGTATGTTGAGGTTGTTGATGCATTATTTGATGTTTTTCATTGTTGAGGTTTTTATTGAATTTGTTGGTGTTTTTCATTATTGAGGTTGTTGAATTTATTGGTATTTTTCAAAGTTGACGTTGTTGTTGAATTTTTTGGTGTTTTTAATTGTTGAGGTTTTTGTTGAATTTGTTGCTGTTTTTGAATGTTGAGGTTGTTGATGAATTTTTTGGTGTTTTTCATTGATGAGGTTGTTGTTGAATTTGTTGGTGTTTTTGAATGTTGAGGTTGTTGTTGAATTGTTTGATGTTTTTCATTGTTGAGGTTGATGTTAAATTATTTGCTGATTTTCAATATATAGGTTGTTGTTGAATTTATTGGTGATTTTCAATGTTGAGGTTGTTGTTGCATTTTTTTATGTTTTTCATTGCTGAGGTTGTTGTTGAATTTGTTGGTGATTTTCAATGTTGAGGTTGTTGAATTCATTGGTGTTATTAATGGTTTTTTTTGATCATTTTTCAATTTTTCAAAGTTGAGGTTGCATTTGAAATTGTTGGTGCTTTTCAATGTTGAGGTTGTTGAAGTTGTTGGTGTTGTTGAAAGTTGAAGTTGTTGTTGAATTTTTCGGTGTTTTTCATTGTTGAGGTTTTTGTTGAATTTTTTGTTGTTTTTGAATGTTGAGGTTGTTGATGCATTATTTGGTGTTTTTCATTGTTGAGGTTGTTGTTGAATTTGTTCGTGATTTTCAATGATGAGGTTGTTGTTGAGTTTTTAGGTGTTTTTCATTGTTGTGGTTTCTGTTGAATTTGTTGGTACTTTTGAATGTTGAGGTTGTTGATGAATCTTTCGGTGATTTTCGTTGTTGTGGTTTTTGTTCAATTTGTTGGTGTTTTTCATTGTTGAGGTTGTTGTTGAATTTGTTGGTGATTTTCAATGTTGAGGATGTGGTTGAATTTGTTGGTGTTTTTCCATGTTGAGGTTTTTGAATTTGTTGGTGTTTTTCAAAGTTGATGTTGTTGTTGAATTTGTTGGTGATTTTCAATGTTGAGTTTGTTGTTGAATTTTTTGGTGTTATTCAAAGTTGATGTTGTTGAAATTATTGGTGTTATCAATGGTTTTTTAAAATCTTTTTTGTATTTTTCAAAGTTGAGGTTGCAGTTGAAATTGTTCGTTTTTTGCAATGTTAAGGTTGTTGAATTTGTTGGTGGTTTTCAAAGTTGAGGTTGTTGTTGAATTTTTTGGTGTTTTCCATTGTTGAGGTTTTTGTTGAATTTGTTGGTGATTTTCAATGTTGAGGTTGTTGTTGAATTTTTTGGTGTTTTTCATTGTTGAGGGTTTTGTTGAATTTGTTAGCGTTTTTGAATGTTGAGGTTGTTGATGAATTTTTTGGTGTTTTTCATTGTCGAGGTTTTTGTTGAAATTGTTTGTGTTTTTCATTGTTGAGGTTGTTGTTGAATTTGTTAGTGATTTTCATTATTGAGGTTCTAGTTCTATTTGTTGTTTTTTTTCCATGTTGAGGTTATTGAATTTGTTGGTGTTTTTCAAAGTTGAGGTTGTTGTTGAACTTGTTGGTGATTTTCAATGTTGAGGTTGTTGTTGCATTTTTTGATGTTTTTCATTGCTGAGGTTGTTGTTGAATTTGTTGGTGATTTTCAATGTTGAGGTTGTTGAAGTTGTTGGTGTTGTTGAAAGTTGAGGTTGTTGTTGAATTTTTCGGTGTTTTTCATTGTTGATTTTTTTGTTGAATTTTTTGTTGTTTTTGAATGTTGAGGTTGTTGATGCATTATTTGGTGTTTTTCATTGTTGAGGTTGTTGTTGAATTTGTTGGTGATTTTCAATGTTGTGGTTGTTGTTGAATTTTTAGGTGTTTTTCATTGTTGAGGTTTCTGTTGAGTTTTTTGGTTTTTTTGAATGTTGAGGTTGTTCATGAATCTTTCGGTGTTTTTCATTGTTGAGGTTTTTGTTGAATTTGTTGGTGATTTTCATTGTTGAGGTTGTTGTTGTATTTGTTGGTGATTTTCAATGTTGAGGTTGTTGAATTCATTGGTGTTATGAATGGTTTTTTTTGATCATGTTTGTATTTTTCAAAGTTGAGCTTGCAGTTCAATTTGTTGGTGTTTTTCAATGTTGAGGTTGTTGAAGTTGTTGGTGTTTTTCAAAGTTGAGGTTGTTGTTGAATTTTTCAGTGTTTTTCATTGTTGAGGTTTTTGTTGAATCTTTTGGTGTTTTTGAATGTTGAGGTTGTTGATGCATTATTTGGTGCTTTTCATTGTTGAGGTTTTTGTTGAATTTGTTGGTGACTTTCAATGTTGAGGTTGTTGTTGAATTTTTAGGTGTTTTTCATTGTTGTGGTTTCTGTTGAATTTGTTGGTGTTTTTGAATGTTGAGGTTGTTGATGAATCTTTCGGTGTTTTTCCTTGTTGAGGTTTTTGTTCAATTTGTTGGTGTTTTTCATTGTTGAGGTTGTTGTTGAATTTGTTGTTGATTTTCAATGTTGAGGTTGTGGTTGAATTTGTTGGTGTTTTTCATTGTTGAGGTTTTTGCATTTGTTGGTGTTTTTCAAAGTTGATGTTGTTGTTGAATTTGTTGGTGATTTTCAATGTTGAGTTTGTTGTTGAATTTTTCGGTGTTTTTCATTGTTGAGGTTATTGTTGAATTTTTTGTTGTTTTTGAATGTTGAGGTTGTTGATGCATTATTTGATGTTTTTCATTGTTGAGGTTTTTATTGAATTTGTTGGTGTTTTTCATTATTGAGGTTGTTGAATTTATTGGTATTTTTCAAAATTGACGTTGTTGTTGAATTTTTTGGTGTTTTTAATTGTTGAGGTTTTTGTTGAATTTGTTGCTGTTTTTGAATGTTGATGTTGTTGATGAATTTTTTGGTGTTTTTCATTGATGAGGTTGTTGTTGAATTTGTTGCTGTTTCTGCATGTTGAGGTTGTTGTTGAATTGTTTGATGTTTTTCATTGTTGAGGTTGTTGTTAAATTTGTTGGTGATTTTCAGTATTGAGGTTGTTGTTGAATTTGTTGTTGTTATCAATTTTTATTTTGTTGAACCTTTCTGTATTTTTGAATGTTGAGGTTGTTGTTGAATTTGTTGGTGTTTTTCAATGTTGAGGTTGTAGAATTTGCTGGTGTTTTTCAAAGCTGAGTTTGTTGTTGAATTTGTTGGTGTTTTTCATTGTTGATGTTTTTGTTGAATTTATTGGTGTTTTTCATTGTTGAGGTTGTTGTTGACTTTGTTGGTGTTTTTCATTGTTGAGGTTGTTGTTGAATTTGTTGGTGATTTTCAATGTTGAGGATGTGGTTGAATTTGTTGGTGTTTTTCCATGTTGAGGTTTTTGAATTTGTTGGTGTTTTTCAAAGTTGATGTTGTTGTTGAATTTGTTGGTGATTTTCAATGTTGAGTTTGTTGTTGAATTTTTTGGTGTTATTCAAAGTTGATGTTGTTGAAATTATTGGTGTTATCAATGGTTTTTTAAAATCTTTTTTGTATTTTTCAAAGTTGAGGTTGCAGTTGAAATTGTTCGTTTTTTGCAATGTTAAGGTTGTTGAATTTGTTGGTGGTTTTCAAAGTTGAGGTTGTTGTTGAATTTTTTGGTGTTTTCCATTGTTGAGGTTTTTGTTGAATTTGTTGGTGATTTTCAATGTTGAGGTTGTTGTTGAATTTTTTGGTGTTTTTCATTGTTGAGGGTTTTGTTGAATTTGTTAGCGTTTTTGAATGTTGAGGTTGTTGATGAATTTTTTGGTGTTTTTCATTGTCGAGGTTTTTGTTGAAATTGTTTGTGTTTTTCATTGTTGAGGTTGTTGTTGAATTTGTTAGTGATTTTCATTATTGAGGTTCTAGTTCTATTTGTTGTTTTTTTTCCATGTTGAGGTTATTGAATTTGTTGGTGTTTTTCAAAGTTGAGGTTGTTGTTGAACTTGTTGGTGATTTTCAATGTTGAGGTTGTTGTTGCATTTTTTGATGTTTTTCATTGCTGAGGTTGTTGTTGAATTTGTTGGTGATTTTCAATGTTGAGGTTGTTGAAGTTGTTGGTGTTGTTGAAAGTTGAGGTTGTTGTTGAATTTTTCGGTGTTTTTCATTGTTGATTTTTTTGTTGAATTTTTTGTTGTTTTTGAATGTTGAGGTTGTTGATGCATTATTTGGTGTTTTTCATTGTTGAGGTTGTTGTTGAATTTGTTGGTGATTTTCAATGTTGTGGTTGTTGTTGAATTTTTAGGTGTTTTTCATTGTTGAGGTTTCTGTTGAGTTTTTTGGTTTTTTTGAATGTTGAGGTTGTTCATGAATCTTTCGGTGTTTTTCATTGTTGAGGTTTTTGTTGAATTTGTTGGTGATTTTCATTGTTGAGGTTGTTGTTGTATTTGTTGGTGATTTTCAATGTTGAGGTTGTTGAATTCATTGGTGTTATCAATGGTTTTTTTTGATCATGTTTGTATTTTTCAAAGTTGAGCTTGCAGTTCAATTTGTTGGTGTTTTTCAATGTTGAGGTTGTTGAAGTTGTTGGTGTTTTTCAAAGTTGAGGTTGTTGTTGAATTTTTCAGTGTTTTTCATTGTTGAGGTTTTTGTTGAATCTTTTGGTGTTTTTGAATGTTGAGGTTGTTGATGCATTATTTGGTGCTTTTCATTGTTGAGGTTTTTGTTGAATTTGTTGGTGACTTTCAATGTTGAGGTTGTTGTTGAATTTTTAGGTGTTTTTCATTGTTGTGGTTTCTGTTGAATTTGTTGGTGTTTTTGAATGTTGAGGTTGTTGATGAATCTTTCGGTGTTTTTCCTTGTTGAGGTTTTTGTGGAATTTGTTGGTGTTTTTCATTGTTGAGGTTGTTGTTGAATTTGTTGTTGATTTTCAATGTTGAGGTTGTGGTTGAATTTGTTGGTGTTTTTCATTGTTGAGGTTTTTGCATTTGTTGGTGTTTTTCAAAGTTGATGTTGTTGTTGAATTTGTTGGTGATTTTCAATGTTGAGTTTGTTGTTGAATTTTTCGGTGTTTTTCATTGTTGAGGTTATTGTTGAATTTTTTGTTGTTTTTGAATGTTGAGGTTGTTGATGCATTATTTGATGTTTTTCATTGTTGAGGTTTTTATTGAATTTGTTGGTGTTTTTCATTATTGAGGTTGTTGAATTTATTGGTATTTTTCAAAATTGACGTTGTTGTTGAATTTTTTGGTGTTTTTAATTGTTGAGGTTTTTGTTGAATTTGTTGCTGTTTTTGAATGTTGATGTTGTTGATGAATTTTTTGGTGTTTTTCATTGATGAGGTTGTTGTTGAATTTGTTGCTGTTTCTGCATGTTGAGGTTGTTGTTGAATTGTTTGATGTTTTTCATTGTTGAGGTTGTTGTTAAATTTGTTGGTGATTTTCAGTATTGAGGTTGTTGTTGAATTTGTTGTTGTTATCAATTTTTATTTTGTTGAACCTTTCTGTATTTTTGAATGTTGAGGTTGTTGTTGAATTTGTTGGTGTTTTTCAATGTTGAGGTTGTAGAATTTGCTGGTGTTTTTCAAAGCTGAGTTTGTTGTTGAATTTGTTGGTGTTTTTCATTGTTGATGTTTTTGTTGAATTTATTGGTGTTTTTCATTGTTGAGGTTGTTGTTGACTTTGTTGGTGATTTTCAATGTTGAGGTTGTGGTTGAATTTGTTGGTGTTTTTCAAAGTTGATGTTGTTGAAACTATTGGTGTTATCAATGGTTTTTTTAAATCCTTTTTGTGTTTTTCAAAGTTGAGGTTGCAGTTGAAATTGTTGGTGTTTTGCAATGTTGAGGTTGTTGAATTTGTTGCTGTTATTCAAAGTTGAGGTTGTTGTTGAATTTTTTGGTGTTTTTCATTGTTGAGGTTTTTGTTGAATTTGTTGGTGTTTTTCATTGTTGAGGTTTTTGTTGAATTTGTTAGCGTTTTTGAATGTTGAGGTTGTTGATGAATTTTATGGTGTTTTTCACTGTTGAGGTTTTTGTTGAAATTGTTTGTGTTTTTCATCGTTGAGGTTGTTGTTGAATTTGTTGGTGATTTTCAATATTGAGGTTCTGGTTCAATTTGTTGTTGTTTTTCCATGTTGAGGTTTGTGAATTTGTTGGTGTTTTTCAAAGTTGAGGTTGTTGTTGAATTTGTTTTTTGATTTTCAATGTTGAGGTTTTTGTTGCATTTTTTGATGTTTTTCATTGCTGAGGTCGTTGTTGAATTTGTTGGTGATTTTGAATGTTGAGGTTGTTGAATTCATTGGTGTTATCAATGGTTTTTTTTGATCATTTTTCTATGTTTCAAAGTTGAGGTTGCAGTTGAAATTGTTGGTGTTTTTCACTGTTGAGGTTGTTGAAGTTGTTGGTGTTGTTCAAAGTTGAGGTTGTTGCTGAATTTTTCGGTGTTTTTCATTGTTGAGGTTTTTGTTGAATTTTTTGTTGTTTTTGAATGTTGAGGTTGTTGATGCATTATTTGGTGTTTTTCATTGTTGAGGTTGTTGTGGAATTTGTTGGTAATTTTCAATGTTGAGGTTGTTGTTGAATTTTTAGGTGTTTTTCATTGTTGAGGTTTCTGTTGAGTTTGTTGGTTTTTTTGAATGTTGAGGTCGTTGATGAATCTTTCGGTGTTATTCAATGTTGAGGTTTTTGTTGAATTTGTTGGTGATTTTCATTGTTGAGGTTGTTGTTGTATTTGTTGGTGATTTTCAATGTTGAGGTTGTTGAATTCATTGGTGTTATGAATGGTTTTTTTTGATCATGTTTGTATTTTTCAAAGTTGAGCTTGCAGTTCAATTTGTTGGTGTTTTTCAATGTTGAGGTTGTTGAAGTTGTTGGTGTTTTTCAAAGTTGAGGTTGTTGTTGAATTTTTCAGTGTTTTTCATTGTTGAGGTTTTTGTTGAATCTTTTGGTGTTTTTGAATGTTGAGGTTGTTGATGCATTATTTGGTGCTTTTCATTGTTGAGGTTTTTGTTGAATTTGTTGGTGACTTTCAATGTTGAGGTTGTTGTTGAATTTTTAGGTGTTTTTCATTGTTGTGGTTTCTGTTGAATTTGTTGGTGTTTTTGAATGTTGAGGTTGTTGATGAATCTTTCGGTGTTTTTCCTTGTTGAGGTTTTTGTTCAATTTGTTGGTGTTTTTCATTGTTGAGGTTGTTGTTGAATTTGTTGTTGATTTTCAATGTTGAGGTTGTGGTTGAATTTGTTGGTGTTTTTCATTGTTGAGGTTTTTGCATTTGTTGGTGTTTTTCAAAGTTGATGTTGTTGTTGAATTTGTTGGTGATTTTCAATGTTGAGTTTGTTGTTGAATTTTTCGGTGTTTTTCATTGTTGAGGTTATTGTTGAATTTTTTGTTGTTTTTGAATGTTGAGGTTGTTGATGCATTATTTGATGTTTTTCATTGTTGAGGTTTTTGTTGAATTTGTTGGTGTTTTTCATTATTGAGGTTGTTGAATTTATTGGTATTTTTCAAAATTGACGTTGTTGTTGAATTTTTTGGTGTTTTTAATTGTTGAGGTTTTTGTTGAATTTGTTGCTGTTTTTGAATGTTGATGTTGTTGATGAATTTTTTGGTGTTTTTCATTGATGAGGTTGTTGTTGAATTTGTTGCTGTTTCTGCATGTTGAGGTTGTTGTTGAATTGTTTGATGTTTTTCATTGTTGAGGTTGTTGTTAAATTTGTTGGTGATTTTCAGTATTGAGGTTGTTGTTGAATTTGTTGTTGTTATCAATTTTTATTTTGTTGAACCTTTTTGTATTTTTGAATGTTGAGGTTGTTGTTGAATTTGTTGGTGTTTTTCAATGTTGAGGTTGTAGAATTTGCTGGTGTTTTTCAAAGCTGAGTTTGTTGTTGAATTTGTTGGTGTTTTTCATTGTTGATGTTTTTGTTGAATTTATTGGTGTTTTTCATTGTTGAGGTTGTTGTTGACTTTGTTGGTGATTTTCAATGTTGAGGTTGTGGTTGAATTTGTTGGTGTTTTTCAAAGTTGATGTTGTTGAAACTATTGGTGTTATCAATGGTTTTTTTAAATCCTTTTTGTGTTTTTCAAAGTTGAGGTTGCAGTTGAAATTGTTGGTGTTTTGCAATGTTGAGGTTGTTGAATTTGTTGGTGTTATTCAAAGTTGAGGTTGTTGTTGAATTTTTTGGTGTTTTTCATTGTTGAGGTTTTTGTTGAATTTGTTGGTGTTTTTCATTGTTGAGGTTTTTGTTGAATTTGTTAGCGTTTTTGAATGTTGAGGTTGTTGATGAATTTTTTGGTGTTTTTCACTGTTGAGGTTTTTGTTGAAATTGTTTGTGTTTTTCATCGTTGAGGTTGTTGTTGAATTTGTTGGTGATTTTCAATATTGAGGTTCTGGTTCAATTTGTTGTTGTTTTTCCATGTTGAGGTTTTTGAATTTGTTGGTGTTTTTCAAAGTTGAGGTTGTTGTTGAATTTGTTGGTGATTTTCAATGTTGAGGTTTTTGTTGCATTTTTTGATGTTTTTCATTGCTGAGGTCGTTGTTGAATTTGTTGGTGATTTTGAATGTTGAGGTTGTTGAATTCATTGGTGTTATCAATGGTTTTTTTTGATCATTTTTCTATGTTTCAAAGTTGAGGTTGCAGTTGAAATTGTTGGTGTTTTTCACTGTTGAGGTTGTTGAAGTTGTTGGTGTTGTTCAAAGTTGAGGTTGTTGCTGAATTTTTCGGTGTTTTTCATTGTTGAGGTTTTTGTTGAATTTTTTGTTGTTTTTGAATGTTGAGGTTGTTGATGCATTATTTGGTGTTTTTCATTGTTGAAGTTGTTGTGGAATTTGTTGGTAATTTTCAATGTTGAGGTTGTTGTTGAATTTTTAGGTGTTTTTCATTGTTGAGGTTTCTGTTGAGTTTGTTGGTTTATTTAAATGTTGAGGTCGTTGATGAATCTTTCGGTGTTATTCATTGTTGAGGTTTTTGTTGAATTTGTTGGTGATTTTCATTGTTGAGGTTGTTGTTGAATTTGTTGGTATATATGAATGTTGAGGTTGTTGATGAATTTTTAGGTGCTCTTCATTGTTGAGGTTTATGTTGAATTTGTTGGTGATTTTCAAAGTTGAGGTTGCTGTTGAATTTTTTGGTGTATTCAATGTTTTTTTTTGAATCTTATTGTTTTATTGAAAGTAGAGGCTGCAGTTGAATTTGTTGCTTTTTCTCAATGTTGAGGTTGTTGAATTTTTTTGGTGTTTTTCAAAGTTGAGGTTGTTTTTGAATTTTTTGATGTTTTTCAATGCTGAGGTTGTTCTTGAATTTGTTGGTGATTTTCAATGCTGAGGTTGTTGAATTTATTGGTGTTATCAGAGGTTTTTTAAAATCTTTTTTGTATTTTTCAAAGTTGAGGTTGCAGTTGAAATTGTTGTTTTTTTTCAATGTTGAGGTTGTTGAATTTGTTGGTGTATTTAAAAGGTGAGGTTGTTGTTGAATTTTTTGGGGTTTTTCATTGTTGAGGTTTTTGTTTAATTTTTTGTTGTTTTTGAATGTTGAGGTTGTTGATGAATTTTTTTGTGTTTTTCATAGTTGAGGTTTTTGTTGAATTTGTAAGTGATTTTCAATGTTGAGGTTGTTGTTGAATTTTTTGGTGTTTTTCATTGTTGAGGTTTTTGTTGAATTTGTTGGTGTTTTTGAATGTTGAGGTTGTTGATGAATTTTTTGGTGTTTTTCATTGTTGAGGTTGATGTTGAATTTGTTGGTGTTTTTGAATGTTGATGTTGGTGTTGAATTGTTTGATGTTATTCATTGTTGAGGTTGTTGTTAAATTTGTTGGTGATTTTCAATATTGAGGTTATTGTCGAATTTGTTGTTGTTATCAATTTTTATTTTGTTGAACCTTTTTGTGTATTTGAAAGTTGAGGTTTTTGTTGAATTTGTTGGTGTTTTTCAATGTTGAGGTTGTTGTTGAATTTTTCGGTGTTTTTCATTGTTGAGGTTATTGTTGAATTTTTTGTTGTTTTTGAATGTTGAGGTTGTTGATGCATTATTTGATGTTTTTCATTGTTGAGGTTTTTGTTGAATTTGTTGGTGTTTTTCATTATTGAGGTTGTTGAATTTATTGGTATTTTTCAAAATTGACGTTGTTGTTGAATTTTTTGGTGTTTTTAATTGTTGAGGTTTTTGTTGAATTTGTTGCTGTTTTTGAATGTTGATGTTGTTGATGAATTTTTTGGTGTTTTTCATTGATGAGGTTGTTGTTGAATTTGTTGCTGTTTCTGCATGTTGAGGTTGTTGTTGAATTGTTTGATGTTTTTCATTGTTGAGGTTGTTGTTAAATTTGTTGGTGATTTTCAGTATTGAGGTTGTTGTTGAATTTGTTGTTGTTATCAATTTTTATTTTGTTGAACCTTTTTGTATTTTTGAATGTTGAGGTTGTTGTTGAATTTGTTGGTGTTTTTCAATGTTGAGGTTGTAGAATTTGCTGGTGTTTTTCAAAGCTGAGTTTGTTGTTGAATTTGTTGGTGTTTTTCATTGTTGATGTTTTTGTTGAATTTATTGGTGTTTTTCATTGTTGAGGTTGTTGTTGACTTTGTTGGTGATTTTCAATGTTGAGGTTGTGGTTGAATTTGTTGGTGTTTTTCAAAGTTGATGTTGTTGAAACTATTGGTGTTATCAATGGTTTTTTTAAATCCTTTTTGTGTTTTTCAAAGTTGAGGTTGCAGTTGAAATTGTTGGTGTTTTGCAATGTTGAGTTTGTTGAATTTGTTGGTGTTATTCAAAGTTGAGGTTGTTGTTGAATTTTTTGGTGTTTTTCATTGTTGAGGTTTTTGTTGAATTTGTTGGTGTTTTTCATTGTTGAGGTTTTTGTTGAATTTGTTAGCGTTTTTGAATGTTGAGGTTGTTGATGAATTTTTTGGTGTTTTTCACTGTTGAGGTTTTTGTTGAAATTGTTTGTGTTTTTCATCGTTGAGGTTGTTGTTGCATTTGTTGGTGATTTTCAATATTGAGGTTCTGGTTGAATTTGTTGTTGTTTTTCCATGTTGAGGTTTTTGAATTTGTTGGTGTTTTTCAAAGTTGAGGTTGTTGTTGAATTTGTTGGTGATTTTCAATGTTGAGGTTTTTGTTGCATTTTTTGATGTTTTTCATTGCTGAGGTCGTTGTTGAATTTGTTGGTGATTTTGAATGTTGAGGTTGTTGAATTCATTGGTGTTATCAATGGTTTTTTTTGATCATTTTTCTATGTTTCAAAGTTGAGGTTGCAGTTGAAATTGTTGGTGTTTTTCACTGTTGAGGTTGTTGAAGTTGTTGGTGTTGTTCAAAGTTGAGGTTGTTGCTGAATTTTTCGGTGTTTTTCATTGTTGAGGTTTTTGTTGAATTTTTTGTTGTTTTTGAATGTTGAGGTTGTTGATGCATTATTTGGTGTTTTTCATTGTTGAGGTTGTTGTGGAATTTGTTGGTAATTTTCAATGTTGAGGTTGTTGTTGAATTTTTAGGTGTTTTTCATTGTTGAGGTTTCTGTTGAGTTTGTTGGTTTATTTAAATGTTGAGGTCGTTGATGAATCTTTCGGTGTTATTCATTGTTGAGGTTTTTGTTGAATTTGTTGGTGATTTTCATTGTTGAGGTTGTTGTTGAATTTGTTGGTATATATGAATGTTGAGGTTGTTGATGAATTTTTAGGTGCTCTTCATTGTTGAGGTTTATGTTGAATTTGTTGGTGATTTTCAAAGTTGAGGTTGCTGTTGAATTTTTTGGTGTATTCAATGTTTTTTTTTGAATCTTATTGTTTTATTGAAAGTAGAGGCTGCAGTTGAATTTGTTGCTTTTTCTCAATGTTGAGGTTGTTGAATTTTTTTGGTGTTTTTCAAAGTTGAGGTTGTTTTTGAATTTTTTGATGTTTTTCAATGCTGAGGTTGTTCTTGAATTTGTTGGTCATTTTCAATGCTGAGGTTGTTGAATTTATTGGTGTTATCAGAGGTTTTTTAAAATCTTTTTTGTATTTTTCAAAGTTGAGGTTGCAGTTGAAATTGTTGTTTTTTTTCAATGTTGAGGTTGTTGAATTTGTTGGTGTATTTAAAAGGTGAGGTTGTTGTTGAATTTTTTGGGGTTTTTCATTGTTGAGGTTTTTGTTTAATTTTTTGTTGTTTTTGAATGTTGAGGTTGTTGATGAATTTTTTTGTGTTTTTCATAGTTGAGGTTTTTGTTGAATTTGTAAGTGATTTTCAATGTTGAGGTTGTTGTTGAATTTTTTGGTGTTTTTCATTGTTGAGGTTTTTGTTGAATTTGTTGGTGTTTTTGAATGTTGAGGTTGTTGATGAATTTTTTGGTGTTTTTCATTGTTGAGGTTGATGTTGAATTTGTTGGTGTTTTTGAATGTTGATGTTGGTGTTGAATTGTTTGATGTTATTCATTGTTGAGGTTGTTGTTAAATTTGTTGGTGATTTTCAATATTGAGGTTATTGTCGAATTTGTTGTTGTTATCAATTTTTATTTTGTTGAACCTTTTTGTGTATTTGAAAGTTGAGGTTTTTGTTGAATTTGTTGGTGTTTTTCAATGTTGAGGTTGTTGAATTTGTTTGTGCTTTTCAAAGCTGAGTTTGTTGTGGAATTTGTTGGTGTTTTTCATTGTTGAGGTTTTTGTTGAATTTGTTGGTGTTTTTCATTGTTGAGGTTGTTGTTGACTTTGTTGGTGATTTTCAATTTTGATGTTAAGGTTGAATTTGTTGGTGTTATTCAACGTTGATGTTGTTGAAATTATTGGTGTTATCAATGGTTTTTTAAAATCTTTTTTGTATTTTTCAAAGTTGAGGTTGCAGTTGACATTGTTGGTGTTTTGCAATGTTGAGGTTTTTGAATTTGTTGGTGTTTTTCAAAGTTGAGGTTGTTGTTGAATTTTTTGGTGTTCTTCATTGTTGAGGTTTTTGTTGAATTTGTTGGTGATTTTCAATTTTGAGGTTGTTGTTGAATTTTTTGGTGTTTTTCATTGTTGAGGTTTTTGTTGAATTTGTTAGCGTTTTTGAATGTTGAGGTTGTTGATGAATTTTTTGGTGTTTTTCATTGTCGATGTTTTTGTTGAAATTGTTTGTGTTTTCATTGTTGAGGATGTTGTTGAATTTGTTAGTGATTTTCAATATTGAGGTTCTGGTTCAATTTGCTGTTGTTTTTCCATGTTGAGGTTTTTGAATTTGTTGGTGTTTTTCAAAGTTGAGGTTGTTGTTGAATTTTTTGATGTTTTTCATTGCTGAGGTTGTTGTTGAAATTGTTGGTGATTTTGAATGTTGAGGTTGTTCTTGCATTTTTTGATGTTTTTCATTGCTGAGGTTGTTGTTGAATTTGTTGGTGATTTTCAATGTTGAGGTTGTTGAATTCATTGGTGTTATCAATGGTTTTTTTTGATCATTTTTCTATGTTTCAAAGTTGAGGTTGCAGTTGAAATTGTTGGTGTTTTTCAATGTTGAGGTTGTTGAAGTTGTTGTTGTTGTTGAAAGTTGAGGTTGTTGTTGAATTTTTCGGTGTTTGTCATTGTTGAGGTTTTTGTTGAATTTTTTGTTGTTTTTGAATGTTGAGGTTGTTGATGAATCTTTCGGTGTTTTTCATTGTTGAGGTTTTTGTTGAATTTGTTGGTGTTTTTCATTGTTGAGGTTGTTGTTGAATTTGTTGGTGATTTTCAATGTTGAGGTTTTTGAATTCTTTGGTGTTATGAATGGTTTTTTTTTGATCATTTTTGTATTTTTCAAAGTTGAGCTTGCAGTTGAATTAGTTGGTGTTTATCAATGCTGAGGTTGTTGAAGTTGTTGGTGTTTTTCAAAGTTGAGGTTGTTGTTTAATTTTTTCGGTGTTTTTCATTGTTGAGGTTATTGTTGAATCTTTTGGTGTTTTTGAATGTTGAGGTTGTTGATGCATTATTTGGTGCTTTTCATTGTTGAGGTTTTTGTTGAATTTGTTGGTGACTTTCAATGTTGAGGTTGTTGTTGAATTTTTAGGTATTTTTCATTGTTGAGGTTGTTGTTGAATTTGTTGGTGATTTTCAATGTTGAGGTTGTGGTTGAATTCGTTGTTGTTATTCCATGTTGAGGTTTTTGAATTTGTTGGTGTTTTTCAAAGTTGATGTTGTTGTTGAATTTGTTGGTGATTTTCAATGTTGAGTTTGTTGTTGAATTTTTCGGTGTTTTTCATTGTTCAGGTTTTTGTTGAATTTTTTGTTGTTTTTGAATGTTGAGGTTGTTGATGCATTATTTGATGTTTTTCATTGATGAGGTTTTTATTGAATTTGTTGGTGTTTTTCATTATTGAGGTTGTTGAATTTATTGGTATTTTTCAAAGTTGACGTTGTTGTTGAATTTTTTGGTGTTTTTAATTGTTGAGGTTTTTGTTGAATTTGTTGCTGTTTTTCAATGTTGAGGTTGTTGAATTCATTGGTGTTATGAATGGTATTTTTTGATCATTTTTCTATTTTTCAAAGTTGAGGTTGCAGTTGAAATTGTTGGTATTTTTCAATGTTGAGGTTGTTGAAGTTGTTGGTGTTGTTGAAAGTTGAGGTTGTTGTTGAATTTTTCGGTGTTTTTCATTGTTGAGGTTTTTGTTGAATTTTTTGTTGTTTTTGAATGTTGAGGTTGATGATGCATTATTTGGTGTTTTTCATTGTTGAGGTTTTTGTTGAATTTGTTGGTGACTTTCAATGTTGAGGTTGTTGTTGAATTTTTAGGTGTTTTTCATTGTTGTGCTTTCTGTTGAATTTGTTGGAGTTTTTGAATGTTGAGGTTGTTGATGAATCTTTCGGTGTTTTTCCTTGTTGAGGTTTTTGTTCAATTTGTTGGTGTTTTTCATTGTTGAGGTTGTAGTTGAATTTGTTTGTGATTTTCAATTTTGAGTTTGTTGTTGAATTTGTTGGTGTTTTTCATTGTTGAGGTTGTTGCTGAAATTGTTGTAGTTTTTCAATGTTGAGGTTGTTGTTGAATTTTTTGGTGATTTTCAATGTTGAGTTTGTTGCTGAATTTGTTGGTGTTTTTCATTATTGAGGTTGTTGAATTTATTGGTATTTTTCAAGGTTGACGTTGTTGTTGAATTTTTTCGTGTTATTAATTGTTGAGGTTTTTGTTGAATTTGTTGCTGTTTTTGAATGTTGAGGTTGTTGATGAATTTTTTGGTGTTTTTCATTGATGAGGTTGTTGTTGAATTTGTTGGTGTTTTTGAATGTTGAGGTTGTTGTTGAATTGTTTGATGTTTTTCATTGTTGAGGTTGTTGTTAAATTGGTTGGTGATTTTCAAAATTGAGGTTGTTGTTGAATTTGTTGTTGTTTTTCAATGTTGAGGTTGTTGAATTTTTTTGTGTTTTTCAAAGCTGAGTTTGTTGTTGAATTTGTTGGTGTTTTTCATTGTTGAGGTTTTTGTTGAATTTGTTCGTGTTTTTCATTGTTGAGGTTGTTGTTGACTTTGTTAGTGATTTTCAATGTTGAGGTTGTGGTGGAATTTGTTGGTGTTTTTCAAAGTTGATGTTGTTGAAATTATTGGTTTTATCAATGGTTTTTTTTAAATCTTTTTTGTATTTTTCAAAGTTGAGGTTGCAGTTGAAATTGTTGTTGTTTTGCAATGTTGAGGTTGTTGAATTTGTTGGTGTTTTTCAAAGTTGAGGTTGTTGTTGAATTTATGGTGTTTTTGATTGTTGAGGTTTTTGTTGAATTTGTTGTTGATTTTCAATGTTGAGGTTGTTGTTGAATTTTTTGGTGTTTTTCATTGTTGAGGGTTTTGTTGAATTTGTTAGCGTTTTTGAATGTTGAGGTTGTTGATGAATTTTTTGGTGTTTTTCATTGTTGAGGTTTTTGTTGAAATTGTTTGTGTTTTTCATTGTTGAGGTTGTTGTTGAATTTGTTGGTGATTTTCAATATTGAGGTTCTGGTTCAATTTGTTGTTGTTTTTCCATGTTGAGATTTTTGAATTTGTTGGTGTTTTTCAATGTTGAGGTTGTTGTTGAATTTGTTGGTGATTTTCAATGTTGAGGTTGCTGTTGCATATTTTGATGATTTTCATTGCTGAGGTTGTTGCTGAATTTGTTGGTGATTTTCAATGTTGAGGTTGTTGAAATCATTGGTGTTATCAATGGTTTTTTTTGATCATTTTTCTATTTTTCAAAGTTGAGGTTGCAGATGAAATTGTTGGTGTTATTCAATGTTGAGGTTGTTGAAGTTGTTGGTGTTGTTGAAAGTTGAGGTTGTTGATGAATTTTTCGGTGTTTTTCATTGTTGAGGTTTTAGTTGAATATTTTGTTGTTTTTGAATGTTGAGGTTGTTGATGCATTATTTGGTGTTTTTCATTGTTGAGGTTGTTGTTGAAGTTGTTGGTGATTTTCAATGTTGTGGTTGTTGTTGAATTTTTAGGTGTTATTCATTGTTGAGGTTTCTGTTGAGTTTGTTGGTTTTTTTGAATGTTGAGGTTGTTGATGAAACTTTCGGTGTTTTTTATTGTTGAGGTTTTTGTTGAATTTGTTGGTGTTTTTCATTGTTGAGGTTGTTGTTGTATTTGTTGGTGATTTTCAATGTTGAGGTTGTTGAATTCATTGGTGTTATGAATGGTTTTTTTTGGTCATTTTCGTATTTTTCAAAGTTGAGCTTGCAGTTGAATTAGTTGGTGTTTTTCAATGTTGAGGTTGTTGAAGTTGTTGGTGTTTTTCAAAGTTGAGGTTGTTGTTGAATTTTTCGGTGTTTTTCATTGTTGAGGTTTTTGTTGAATCTTTTGGTGTTTTTGAATGTTGAGGTTGTTGATGCATTATTTGGTGCTTTTCATTGTTGAGGTTTTTCTTGAATTTGTTGGTGACTTTCAATGTTGAGGTTGTTGTTGAATTTTTAGGTGTTTTTCATTGTTGTGGTTTCTGTTGAATGTGTTGGTGTTTTTGAATGTTGAGGTTGTTGATGAATCTTTCGGTGTTTTTCCTTGTTGAGGTTTTTGTTGAATTTGTTGGTGTTTTTCATTGTTGAGGTTGTTGTTGAATTTGTTGGTGATTTTCAATGTTGAGGTTGTGGTTGAATTTGTTGGTGTTTTTCCATGTTGAGGTTTTTGAATTTGTTGGTGTTTTTCAAAGTTGATGTTGTTATTGAATTTGTTGGTGATTTTCAATGTTGAGTTTGTTGTTGAATTTTTCGGTGTTTTTCATTGTTGAGGTTATTGTTGAATTTTTTGTTGTTTTTGAATGTTGAGGTTGTTGATGCATTATTTGATGTTTTTCATTGTTGAGGTTTTTGTTGATTTTGTTGGTGTTTTTCATTATTGAGGTTGTTGAATTTATTGGTATTTTTCAAAGTTGACGATGTTGTTGAATTTTTTGGTGTTTTTAATTGTTGAGGTTTTTGTTGAATTTGTTGCTGTTTTTGAATGTTGAGGTTGTTGATTAATTTTTTGGTGTTTTTCATTGATGACGTTTTTGTTGAATTTGTTGGTGATTTTCAATGTTGAGGTTGTTGTTGAATTTTTTGGTGTTTTTCATTGTTGAGGTTTTTGTTGAATTTGTTAGTGATTTTGAATGTTGAGGTTGTTGATGAATTTTTTGGTGTTTTTCATTGTTGAGGTTTTTGTTGAAATTGTTTGTGTTTTTCATTGTTGAGGTTGTTGTTGAATTTGTTAGTGATTTTCATTATTGAGGTTCTGGTTCTATTTGTTGTTGTTTTTCCATGTTGAGGTTTTTGAATTTGTTGGTGTTTTTCAAAGTTGAGGTTGTTGTTGAATTTGTTGGTGATTTTCAATGTTGAGGTTGTTGTTGCATTTTTTGATGTTTTTCATTGCTGAGGTTGTTGTTGAATTTGTTGGTGATTTTCAATGTTGAGGTTGTTGAATTCATTGGTGTTATGAATGGTTTTTTTTGATCATTTTTCTATTTTTCAAAGTTGAGGTTGCAGTTGAAATTGTTGGTGTTTTTCAATGTTGAGGTTGTTGAAGTTGTTGGTGTTGTTGAAAGTTGAGGTTGTTGTTGAATTTTTCGGTGTTTTTCATTGTTGAGGTTTTTGTTGAATTTTTTGTTGTTTTTGAATGTTGAGGTTGATGATGCATTATTTGGTGTTTTTCATTGTTAAGGTTTTTGTTGAATTTGTTGGTGACTTTCAATGTTGAGGTTGTTGTTGAATTTTTAGGTGTTTTTCATTGTTGTGGTTTCTGTTAAATTTGTTGGAGTTTTTGAATGTTGAGGTTGTTGATGAATCTTTCGGTGTTTTTCCTTGTTGAGGTTTTTGTTCAATTTGTTGGTGTTTTTCATTGTTGAGGTTGTAGTTGAATTTGTTTGTGATTTTCAATTTTGAGTTTGTTGTTGAATTTGTTGGTGTTTTTCATTGTTGAGGTTGTTGCTGAAATTGTTGTAGTTTTTCAATGTTGAGGTTGTTGTTGAATTTTTTGGTGATTTTTAATGTTGAGTTTGTTGCTGAATTTGTTGGTGTTTTTCATTATTGAGGTTGTTGAATTTATTGGTATTTTTCAAGGTTGACGTTGTTGTTGAATTTTTTGGTGTTATTAATTGTTGAGGTTTTTGTTGAATTTGTTGCTGTTTTTGAATGTTGAGGTTGTTGATGAATTTTTTGGTGTTTTTCATTGATGAGGTTGTTGTTGAATTTGTTGGTGTTTTTGAATGTTGAGGTTGTTGTTGAATTGTTTGATGTTTTTCATTGTTGAGGTTGTTGTTAAATTGGTTTGTGATTTTCAAAATTGAGGTTGTTGTTGAATTTGTTGTTGTTTTTCAATGTTGAGGTTGTTGAATTTTTTTGTGTTTTTCAAAGCTGAGTTTGTTGTTGAATTTGTTGGTGTTTTTCATTGTTGAGGTTTTTGTTGAATTTGTTCGTGTTTTTCACTGTTGAGGTTGTTGTTGACTTTGTTAGTGATTTTCAATGTTGAGGTTGTGGTGGAATTTGTTGGTGTTTTTCAAAGTTGATGTTGTTGAAATTATTGGTTTTATCAATGGTTTTTTTTAAATCTTTTTTGTATTTTTCAAAGTTGAGGTTGCAGTTGAAATTGTTGTTGTTTTGCAATGTTGAGGTTGTTGAATTTGTTGGTGTTTTTCAAAGTTGAGGTTGTTGTTGAATTTATGGTGTTTTTGATTGTTGAGGTTTTTGTTGAATTTGTTGTTGATTTTCAATGTTGAGGTTGTTGTTGAATTTTTTGGTGTTTTTCATTGTTGAGGGTTTTGTTGAATTTGTTAGCGTTTTTGAATGTTGAGGTTGTTGATGAATTTTTTGGTGTTTTTCATTGTTGAGGTTTTTGTTGAAATTGTTTGTGTTTTTCATTGTTGAGGTTGTTGTTGAATTTGTTGGTGATTTTCAATATTGAGGTTCTGGTTCAATTTGTTGTTGTTTTTCCATGTTGAGATTTTTGAATTTGTTGGTGTTTTTCAATGTTGAGGTTGTTGTTGAATTTGTTGGTGATTTTCAATGTTGAGGTTGCTGTTGCATATTTTGATGATTTTCATTGCTGAGGTTGTTGCTGAATTTGTTGGTGATTTTCAATGTTGAGGTTGTTGAAATCATTGGTGTTATCAATGGTTTTTTTTGATCATTTTTCTATTTTTCAAAGTTGAGGTTGCAGATGAAATTGCTGGTGTTATTCAATGTTGAGGTTGTTGAAGTTGTTGGTGTTGTTGAAAGTTGAGGTTGTTGATGAATTTTTCGGTGTTTTTCATTGTTGAGGTTTTAGTTGAATATTTTGTTGTTTTTGAATGTTGAGGTTGTTGATGCATTATTTGGTGTTTTTCATTGTTGAGGTTGTTGTTGAAGTTGTTGGTGATTTTCAATGTTGTGGTTGTTGTTGAATTTTTAGGTGTTATTCATTGTTGAGGTTTCTGTTGAGTTTGTTGGTTTTTTTGAATGTTGAGGTTGTTGATGAAACTTTCGGTGTTTTTTATTGTTGAGGTTTTTGTTGAATTTGTTGGTGTTTTTCATTGTTGAGGTTGTTGTTGTATTTGTTGGTGATTTTCAATGTTGAGGTTGTTGAATTCATTGGTGTTATGAATGGTTTTTTTTGGTCATTTTCGTATTTTTCAAAGTTGAGCTTGCAGTTGAATTAGTTGGTGTTTTTCAATGTTGAGGTTGTTGAAGTTGTTGGTGTTTTTCAAAGTTGAGGTTGTTGTTGAATTTTTCGGTGTTTTTCATTGTTGAGGTTTTTGTTGAATCTTTTGGTGTTTTTGAATGTTGAGGTTGTTGATGCATTATTTGGTGCTTTTCATTGTTGAGGTTTTTCTTGAATTTGTTGGTGACTTTCAATGTTGAGGTTGTTGTTGAATTTTTAGGTGTTTTTCATTGTTGTGGTTTCTGTTGAATGTGTTGGTGTTTTTGAATGTTGAGGTTGTTGATGAATCTTTCGGTGTTTTTCCTTGTTGAGGTTTTTGTTGAATTTGTTGGTGTTTTTCATTGTTGAGGTTGTTGTTGAATTTGTTGGTGATTTTCAATGTTGAGGTTGTGGTTGAATTTGTTGGTGTTTTTCCATGTTGAGGTTTTTGAATTTGTTGGTGTTTTTCAAAGTTGATGTTGTTATTGAATTTGTTGGTGATTTTCAATGTTGAGTTTGTTGTTGAATTTTTCGGTGTTTTTCATTGTTGAGGTTATTGTTGAATTTTTTGTTGTTTTTGAATGTTGAGGTTGTTGATGCATTATTTGATGTTTTTCATTGTTGAGGTTTTTGTTGAATTTGTTGGTGTTTTTCATTATTGAGGTTGTTGAATTTATTGGTATTTTTCAAAGTTGACGATGTTGTTGAATTTTTTGGTGTTTTTAATTGTTGAGGTTTTTGTTGAATTTGTTGCTGTTTTTGAATGTTGAGGTTGTTGATTAATTTTTTGGTGTTTTTCATTGATGACGTTTTTGTTGAATTTGTTGGTGATTTTCAATGTTGAGGTTGTTGTTGAATTTTTTGGTGTTTTTCATTGTTGAGGGTTTTGTTGAATTTGTTAGTGATTTTGAATGTTGAGGTTGTTGATGAATTTTTTGGTGTTTTTCATTGTTGAGGTTTTTGTTGAAATTGTTTGTGTTTTTCATTGTTGAGGTTGTTGTTGAATTTGTTAGTGATTTTCATTATTGAGGTTCTGGTTCTATTTGTTGTTGTTTTTCCATGTTGAGGTTTTTGAATTTGTTGGTGTTTTTCAAAGTTGAGGTTGTTGTTGAATTTGTTGGTGATTTTCAATGTTGAGGTTGTTGTTGCATTTTTTGATGTTTTTCATTGCTGAGGTTGTTGTTGAATTTGTTGGTGATTTTCAATGTTGAGGTTGTTGAATTCATTGGTGTTATGAATGGTTTTTTTTGATCATTTTTCTATTTTTCAAAGTTGAGGTTGCAGTTGAAATTGTTGGTGTTTTTCAATGTTGAGGTTGTTGAAGTTGTTGGTGTTGTTGAAAGTTGAGGTTGTTGTTGAATTTTTCGGTGTTTTTCATTGTTGAGGTTTTTGTTGAATTTTTTGTTGTTTTTGAATGTTGAGGTTGATGATGCATTATTTGGTGTTTTTCATTGTTAAGGTTTTTGTTGAATTTGTTGGTGACTTTCAATGTTGAGGTTGTTGTTGAATTTTTAGGTGTTTTTCATTGTTGTGGTTTCTGTTAAATTTGTTGGAGTTTTTGAATGTTGAGGTTGTTGATGAATCTTTCGGTGTTTTTCCTTGTTGAGGTTTTTGTTCAATTTGTTGGTGTTTTTCATTGTTGAGGTTGTAGTTGAATTTGTTTGTGATTTTCAATTTTGAGTTTGTTGTTGAATTTGTTGGTGTTTTTCATTGTTGAGGTTGTTGCTGAAATTGTTGTAGTTTTTCAATGTTGAGGTTGTTGTTGAATTTTTTGGTGATTTTCAATGTTGAGTTTGTTGCTGAATTTGTTGGTGTTTTTCATTATTGAGGTTGTTGAATTTATTGGTATTTTTCAAGGTTGACGTTGTTGTTGAATTTTTTGGTGTTATTAATTGTTGAGGTTTTTGTTGAATTTGTTGCTGTTTTTGAATGTTGAGGTTGTTGATGAATTTTTTGGTGTTTTTCATTGATGAGGTTGTTGTTGAATTTGTTGGTGTTTTTGAATGTTGAGGTTGTTGTTGAATTGTTTGATGTTTTTCATTGTTGAGGTTGTTGTTAAATTGGTTTGTGATTTTCAAAATTGAGGTTGTTGTTGAATTTGTTGTTGTTTTTCAATGTTGAGGTTGTTGAATTTTTTTGTGTTTTTCAAAGCTGAGTTTGTTGTTGAATTTGTTGGTGTTTTTCATTGTTGAGTTTTTTGTTGAATTTGTTCGTGTTTTTCATTGTTGAGGTTGTTGTTGACTTTGTTAGTGATTTTCAATGTTGAGGTTGTGGTGGAATTTGTTGGTGTTTTTCAAAGTTGATGTTGTTGAAATTATTGCTTTTATCAATGGTTTTTTTTAAATCTTTTTTGTATTTTTCAAAGTTGAGGTTGCAGTTGAAATTGTTGTTGTTTTGCAATGTTGAGGTTGTTGAATTTGTTGGTGTTTTTCAAAGTTGAGGTTGTTGTTGAATTTATGGTGTTTTTGATTGTTGAGGTTTTTGTTGAATTTGTTGTTGATTTTCAATGTTGAGGTTGTTGTTGAATTTTTTGGTGTTTTTCATTGTTGAGGGTTTTGTTGAATTTGTTAGCGTTTTTGAATGTTGAGGTTGTTGATGAATTTTTTGGTGTTTTTCATTGTTGAGGTTTTTGTTGAAATTGTTTGTGTTTTTCATTGTTGAGGTTGTTGTTGAATTTGTTGGTGATTTTCAATATTGAGGTTCTGGTTCAATTTGTTGTTGTTTTTCCATGTTGAGATTTTTGAATTTGTTGGTGTTTTTCAATGTTGAGGTTGTTGTTGAATTTGTTGGTGATTTTCAATGTTGAGGTTGCTGTTGCATATTTTGATGATTTTCATTGCTGAGGTTGTTGCTGAATTTGTTGGTGATTTTCAATGTTGAGGTTGTTGAAATCATTGGTGTTATCAATGGTTTTTTTTGATCATTTTTCTATTTTTCAAAGTTGAGGTTGCAGATGAAATTGTTGGTGTTATTCAATGTTGAGGTTGTTGAAGTTGTTGGTGTTGTTGAAAGTTGAGGTTGTTGATGAATTTTTCGGTGTTTTTCATTGTTGAGGTTTTAGTTGAATATTTTGTTGTTTTTGAATGTTGAGGTTGTTGATGCATTATTTGGTGTTTTTCATTGTTGAGGTTGTTGTTGAAGTTGTTGGTGATTTTCAATGTTGTGGTTGTTGTTGAATTTTTAGGTGTTATTCATTGTTGAGGTTTCTGTTGAGTTTGTTGGTTTTTTTGAATGTTGAGGTTGTTGATGAAACTTTCGGTGTTTTTTATTGTTGAGGTTTTTGTTGAATTTGTTGGTGTTTTTCATTGTTGAGGTTGTTGTTGTATTTGTTGGTGATTTTCAATGTTGAGGTTGTTGAATTCATTGGTGTTATGAATGGTTTTTTTTGGTCATTTTCGTATTTTTCAAAGTTGAGCTTGCAGTTGAATTAGTTGGTGTTTTTCAATGTTGAGGTTGTTGAAGTTGTTGGTGTTTTTCAAAGTTGAGGTTGTTGTTGAATTTTTCGGTGTTTTTCATTGTTGAGGTTTTTGTTGAATCTTTTGGTGTTTTTGAATGTTGAGGTTGTTGATGCATTATTTGGTGCTTTTCATTGTTGAGGTTTTTCTTGAATTTGTTGGTGACTTTCAATGTTGAGGTTGTTGTTGAATTTTTAGGTGTTTTTCATTGTTGTGGTTTCTGTTGAATGTGTTGGTGTTTTTGAATGTTGAGGTTGTTGATGAATCTTTCGGTGTTTTTCCTTGTTGAGGTTTTTGTTGAATTTGTTGGTGTTTTTCATTGTTGAGGTTGTTGTTGAATTTGTTGGTGATTTTCAATGTTGAGGTTGTGGTTGAATTTGTTGGTGTTTTTCCATGTTGAGGTTTTTGAATTTGTTGGTGTTTTTCAAAGTTGATGTTGTTATTGAATTTGTTGGTGATTTTCAATGTTGAGTTTGTTGTTGAATTTTTCGGTGTTTTTCATTGTTGAGGTTATTGTTGAATTTTTTGTTGTTTTTGAATGTTGAGGTTGTTGATGCATTATTTGATGTTTTTCATTGTTGAGGTTTTTGTTGAATTTGTTGGTGTTTTTCATTTTTGAGGTTGTTGAATTTATTGGTATTTTTCAAAGTTGACGATGTTGTTGAATTTTTTGGTGTTTTTAATTGTTGAGGTTTTTGTTGAATTTGTTGCTGTTTTTGAATGTTGAGGTTGTTGATTAATTTTTTGGTGTTTTTCATTGATGACGTTTTTGTTGAATTTGTTGGTGATTTTCAATGTTGAGGTTGTTGTTGAATTTTTTGGTGTTTTTCATTGTTGAGGTTTTTGTTGAATTTGTTAGTGATTTTGAATGTTGAGGTTGTTGATGAATTTTTTGGTGTTTTTCATTGTTGAGGTTTTTGTTGAAATTGTTTGTGTTTTTCATTGTTGAGGTTGTTGTTGAATTTGTTAGTGATTTTCATTATTGAGGTTCTGGTTCTATTTGTTGTTGTTTTTCCATGTTGAGGTTTTTGAATTTGTTGGTGTTTTTCAAAGTTGAGGTTGTTGTTGAATTTGTTGGTGATTTTCAATGTTGAGGTTGTTGTTGCATTTTTTGATGTTTTTCATTGCTGAGGTTGTTGTTGAATTTGTTGGTGATTTTCAATGTTGAGGTTGTTGAATTCATTGGTGTTATGAATGGTTTTTTTTGATCATTTTTCTATTTTTCAAAGTTGAGGTTGCAGTTGAAATTGTTGGTGTTTTTCAATGTTGAGGTTGTTGAAGTTGTTGGTGTTGTTGAAAGTTGAGGTTGTTGTTGAATTTTTCGGTGTTTTTCATTGTTGAGGTTTTTGTTGAATTTGTTGGTGACTTTCAATGTTGAGGTTGTTGTTGAAGTTTTAGGTGTTTTTCATTGTTGTGGTTTCTGTTGAATTTGTTGGTGTTTTTGAATGTTGAGGTTGTTGATGAATCTTTCGGTGTTTTTCCTTGTTTAGGTTGTTGTTCAATTTGTTGGTGTTTTTCATTGTTGAGGTTGTTGTTGAATTTGCTGGTGATTTTCAATGTTGAGTTTGTTGTTGAATTTTTTGGTGTTTTTCATTGTTGAGGTTGTTGCTGAAATTGTTGTAGTTTTTCAATGTTGAGGTTGTTGTTGAGTTTTTTGGTGATTTTCAATGTTGAGTTTGTTGTTGAATTTGTTGGTGTTTTTCATTGTTGAGGTTTCTGTTGAGTTTGTTGGTTTATTTGAATGTTGAGGTTGTTGAAGAATCTTTCGGTGTATTTCATTGTTGAGGTTTTTGTTGAATTTGTTGTTGTATTTCATTGTTGAGGTTGTTGTTGTATTTGTTGGTGATTTTCAATGTTGAGGTTGTTGAATTCATTGGTGTTATGAATGGTTTTTTTTGATCATTTTTGTATTTTTCAAAGTTGAGCTTGCAGTTGAATATGTTGGTATTTTTCAATGTTGAGGTTGTTGAAGTTGTTGGTATTTTTCAAAGTTGAGGTTGTTGTTGAATTTTTCGGTGTTTTTCATTGTTGAGGTTTTTGTTGAATCTTTTGGTGTTTTTGAATGTTGAGGTTGTTGATGCATTATTTGGTGCTTTTCATTGTTGAGGTTTTTGTTGAATTTGTTGGTGACTTTCAATGTTGAGGTTGTTGTTGAATTTTTAGGTGTTTTTCATTGTTGTGGTTTCTGTTGAATTTGTTGGTGTTTTTGAATGTTGAGGTTGTTGATGAATCTTTCGGTGTATTTCCTTGTTGAGGTTTTTGTTCAATTTGTTGGTGTTTTTCATTGTTGAGGTTGTTGTTGAATTTGTTGGTGATTTTCAATGTTGAGGTTGTGGTTGAATTTGTTGGTGTTTTCCATTGTTGAGGTTTTTGAATTTGTTGGTGTTTTTCAAAGTTGATGTTGTTGTTGAATTTGTTGGTGATTTTCAATGTTGAGTTTGTTGTTGAATTTTTCGGTGTTTTTCATTGTTGAGGTTATTGTTGAATTTTTTGTTGTTTTTGAATGTTGAGGTTGTTGATGCATTATTTGATGTTTTTCATTGTTGAGGTTTTTATTGAATTTGTTGGTGTTTTTCATTATTGAGGTTGTTGAATTTATTGGTATTTTTCAAAGTTGACGTTGTTGTTGAATTTTTTGGTGTTTTTAATTGTTGAGGTTTTTGTTGAATTTGTTGCTGTTTTTGAATGTTGAGGTTGTTGATGAATTTTTTGGTGTTTTACATTGATGAGGTTGTTGTTGAATTTGTTGCTGTTTCTGAATGTTGAGGTTGTTGTTGAATTGTTTGATGTTTTTCATTGTTGAGGTTGTTGTTAAATTTGTTGGTGATTTTCAATATTGAGTTTATTGTAGAATTTGTTGTTGTTATGAATTTTTATTTTGTTGAACCCTTTGTATTTATGAAAGTTGAGGTTGTTGTTGAATTTGTTGGTGTTTTTCAATGTTGAGGTTGTTGAATTTGTTTGTGCTTTTCAAAGCTGAGTTTGTTGTTGAATTTTTGGTGTTCTTCATTGTTGAGGTTTTTGTTGAATTTGTTGGTGTTTTTCATTGTTGAGGTTGTTGTTGACTTTGTTGGTGATTTTCAATGTTGAGGTTGTGGTTGAATTTGTTGGTGTTTTTCAAAGTTGATGTTGTTGAAATTATTGGTGTTATCAATGGTTTTTTTAAATCTTTTTTGTATTTTTCAAAGATGAGGTTGCAGTTTAAATTGTTGTTGTTTTGCAATGTTGAGGTTGTTGAATTTGTTGGTGTTGTTGAAAGTTGAGGTTGTTGTTGAATTTTTCGGTGTTTTTCATTGTTGAGGTTTTTGTTGAATTTTTTGTTGTTTTTGAATGTTGAGGTTGATGATGCATTATTTGGTGTTTTTCATTGTTAAGGTTTTTGTTGAATTTGTTGGTGACTTTCAATGTTGAGGTTGTTGTTGAATTTTTAGGTGTTTTTCATTGTTGTGGTTTCTGTTAAATTTGTTGGAGTTTTTGAATGTTGAGGTTGTTGATGAATCTTTCGGTGTTTTTCCTTGTTGAGGTTTTTGTTCAATTTGTTGGTGTTTTTCATTGTTGAGGTTGTAGTTGAATTTGTTTGTGATTTTCAATTTTGAGTTTGTTGTTGAATTTGTTGGTGTTTTTCATTGTTGAGGTTGTTGCTGAAATTGTTGTAGTTTTTCAATGTTGAGGTTGTTGTTGAATTTTTTGGTGATTTTCAATGTTGAGTTTGTTGCTGAATTTGTTGGTGTTTTTCATTATTGAGGTTGTTGAATTTATTGGTATTTTTCAAGGTTGACGTTGTTGTTGAATTTTTTGGTGTTATTAATTGTTGAGGTTTTTGTTGAATTTGTTGCTGTTTTTGAATGTTGAGGTTGTTGATGAATTTTTTGGTGTTTTTCATTGATGAGGTTGTTGTTGAATTTGTTGGTGTTTTTGAATGTTGAGGTTGTTGTTGAATTGTTTGATGTTTTTCATTGTTGAGGTTGTTGTTAAATTGGTTTGTGATTTTCAAAATTGAGGTTGTTGTTGAATTTGTTGTTGTTTTTCAATGTTGAGGTTGTTGAATTTTTTTGTGTTTTTCAAAGCTGAGTTTGTTGTTGAATTTGTTGGTGTTTTTCATTGTTGAGGTTTTTGTTGAATTTGTTCGTGTTTTTCATTGTTGAGGTTGTTGTTGACTTTGTTAGTGATTTTCAATGTTGAGGTTGTGGTGGAATTTGTTGGTGTTTTTCAAAGTTGATGTTGTTGAAATTATTGGTTTTATCAATGGTTTTTTTTAAATCTTTTTTGTATTTTTCAAAGTTGAGGTTGCAGTTGAAATTGTTGTTGTTTTGCAATGTTGAGGTTGTTGAATTTGTTGGTGTTTTTCAAAGTTGAGGTTGTTGTTGAATTTATGGTGTTTTTGATTGTTGAGGTTTTTGTTGAATTTGTTGTTGATTTTCAATGTTGAGGTTGTTGTTGAATTTTTTGGTGTTTTTCATTGTTGAGGGTTTTGTTGAATTTGTTAGCGTTTTTGAATGTTGAGGTTGTTGATGAATTTTTTGGTGTTTTTCATTGTTGAGGTTTTTGTTGAAATTGTTTGTGTTTTTCATTGTTGAGGTTGTTGTTGAATTTGTTGGTGATTTTCAATATTGAGGTTCTGGTTCAATTTGTTGTTGTTTTTCCATGTTGAGATTTTTGAATTTGTTGGTGTTTTTCAATGTTGAGGTTGTTGTTGAATTTGTTGGTGATTTTCAATGTTGAGGTTGCTGTTGCATATTTTGATGATTTTCATTGCTGAGGTTGTTGCTGAATTTGTTGGTGATTTTCAATGTTGAGGTTGTTGAAATCATTGGTGTTATCAATGGTTTTTTTTGATCATTTTTCTATTTTTCAAAGTTGAGGTTGCAGATGAAATTGTTGGTGTTATTCAATGTTGAGGTTGTTGAAGTTGTTGGTGTTGTTGAAAGTTGAGGTTGTTGATGAATTTTTCGGTGTTTTTCATTGTTGAGGTTTTAGTTGAATATTTTGTTGTTTTTGAATGTTGAGGTTGTTGATGCATTATTTGGTGTTTTTCATTGTTGAGGTTGTTGTTGAAGTTGTTGGTGATTTTCAATGTTGTGGTTGTTGTTGAATTTTTAGGTGTTATTCATTGTTGAGGTTTCTGTTGAGTTTGTTGGTTTTTTTGAATGTTGAGGTTGTTGATGAAACTTTCGGTGTTTTTTATTGTTGAGGTTTTTGTTGAATTTGTTGGTGTTTTTCATTGTTGAGGTTGTTGTTGTATTTGTTGGTGATTTTCAATGTTGAGGTTGTTGAATTCATTGGTGTTATGAATGGTTTTTTTTGGTCATTTTCGTATTTTTCAAAGTTGAGCTTGCAGTTGAATTAGTTGGTGTTTTTCAATGTTGAGGTTGTTGAAGTTGTTGGTGTTTTTCAAAGTTGAGGTTGTTGTTGAATTTTTCGGTGTTTTTCATTGTTGAGGTTTTTGTTGAATCTTTTGGTGTTTTTGAATGTTGAGGTTGTTGATGCATTATTTGGTGCTTTTCATTGTTGAGGTTTTTCTTGAATTTGTTGGTGACTTTCAATGTTGAGGTTGTTGTTGAATTTTTAGGTGTTTTTCATTGTTGTGGTTTCTGTTGAATGTGTTGGTGTTTTTGAATGTTGAGGTTGTTGATGAATCTTTCGGTGTTTTTCCTTGTTGAGGTTTTTGTTGAATTTGTTGGTGTTTTTCATTGTTGAGGTTGTTGTTGAATTTGTTGGTGATTTTCAATGTTGAGGTTGTGGTTGAATTTGTTGGTGTTTTTCCATGTTGAGGTTTTTGAATTTGTTGGTGTTTTTCAAAGTTGATGTTGTTATTGAATTTGTTGGTGATTTTCAATGTTGAGTTTGTTGTTGAATTTTTCGGTGTTTTTCATTGTTGAGGTTATTGTTGAATTTTTTGTTGTTTTTGAATGTTGAGGTTGTTGATGCATTATTTGATGTTTTTCATTGTTGAGGTTTTTGTTGATTTTGTTGGTGTTTTTCATTATTGAGGTTGTTGAATTTATTGGTATTTTTCAAAGTTGACGATGTTGTTGAATTTTTTGGTGTTTTTAATTGTTGAGGTTTTTGTTGAATTTGTTGCTGTTTTTGAATGTTGAGGTTGTTGATTAATTTTTTGGTGTTTTTCATTGATGACGTTTTTGTTGAATTTGTTGGTGATTTTCAATGTTGAGGTTGTTGTTGAATTTTTTGGTGTTTTTCATTGTTGAGGTTTTTGTTGAATTTGTTAGTGATTTTGAATGTTGAGGTTGTTGATGAATTTTTTGGTGTTTTTCATTGTTGAGGTTTTTGTTGAAATTGTTTGTGTTTTTCATTGTTGAGGTTGTTGTTGAATTTGTTAGTGATTTTCATTATTGAGGTTCTGGTTCTATTTGTTGTTGTTTTTCCATGTTGAGGTTTTTGAATTTGTTGGTGTTTTTCAAAGTTGAGGTTGTTGTTGAATTTGTTGGTGATTTTCAATGTTGAGGTTGTTGTTGCATTTTTTGATGTTTTTCATTGCTGAGGTTGTTGTTGAATTTGTTGGTGATTTTCAATGTTGAGGTTGTTGAATTCATTGGTGTTATGAATGGTTTTTTTTGATCATTTTTCTATTTTTCAAAGTTGAGGTTGCAGTTGAAATTGTTGGTGTTTTTCAATGTTGAGGTTGTTGAAGTTGTTGGTGTTGTTGAAAGTTGAGGTTGTTGTTGAATTTTTCGGTGTTTTTCATTGTTGAGGTTTTTGTTGAATTTGTTGGTGACTTTCAATGTTGAGGTTGTTGTTGAAGTTTTAGGTGTTTTTCATTGTTGTGGTTTCTGTTGAATTTGTTGGTGTTTTTGAATGTTGAGGTTGTTGATGAATCTTTCGGTGTTTTTCCTTGTTTAGGTTGTTGTTCAATTTGTTGGTGTTTTTCATTGTTGAGGTTGTTGTTGAATTTGCTGGTGATTTTCAATGTTGAGTTTGTTGTTGAATTTTTTGGTGTTTTTCATTGTTGAGGTTGTTGCTGAAATTGTTGTAGTTTTTCAATGTTGAGGTTGTTGTTGAGTTTTTTGGTGATTTTCAATGTTGAGTTTGTTGTTGAATTTGTTGGTGTTTTTCATTGTTGAGGTTTCTGTTGAGTTTGTTGGTTTATTTGAATGTTGAGGTTGTTGATGAATCTTTCGGTGTATTTCATTGTTGAGGTTTTTGTTGAATTTGTTGTTGTATTTCATTGTTGAGGTTGTTGTTGTATTTGTTGGTGATTTTCAATGTTGAGGTTGTTGAATTCATTGGTGTTATGAATGGTTTTTTTTGATCATTTTTGTATTTTTCAAAGTTGAGCTTGCAGTTGAATATGTTGGTGTTTTTCAATGTTGAGGTTGTTGAAGTTGTTGGTATTTTTCAAAGTTGAGGTTGTTGTTGAATTTTTCGGTGTTTTTCATTGTTGAGGTTTTTGTTGAATCTTTTGGTGTTTTTGAATGTTGAGGTTGTTGATGCATTATTTGGTGCTTTTCATTGTTGAGGTTTTTGTTGAATTTGTTGGTGACTTTCAATGTTGAGGTTGTTGTTGAATTTTTAGGTGTTTTTCATTGTTGTGGTTTCTGTTGAATTTGTTGGTGTTTTTGAATGTTGAGGTTGTTGATGAATCTTTCGGTGTATTTCCTTGTTGAGGTTTTTGTTCAATTTGTTGTTGTTTTTCATTGTTGAGGTTGTTGTTGAATTTGTTGGTGATTTTCAATGTTGAGGTTGTGGTTGAATTTGTTGGTGTTTTCCATTGTTGAGGTTTTTGAATTTGTTGGTGTTTTTCAAAGTTGATGTTGTTGTTGAATTTGTTGGTGATTTTCAATGTTGAGTTTGTTGTTGAATTTTTCGGTGTTTTTCATTGTTGAGGTTATTGTTGAATTTTTTGTTGTTTTTGAATGTTGAGGTTGTTGATGCATTATTTGATGTTTTTCATTGTTGAGGTTTTTATTGAATTTGTTGGTGTTTTTCATTATTGAGGTTGTTGAATTTATTGGTATTTTTCAAAGTTGACGTTGTTGTTGAATTTTTTGGTGTTTTTAATTGTTGAGGTTTTTGTTGAATTTGTTGCTGTTTTTGAATGTTGAGGTTGTTGATGAATTTTTTGGTGTTTTACATTGAGGAGGTTGTTGTTGAATTTGTTGCTGTTTCTGAATGTTGAGGTTGTTGTTGAATTGTTTGATGTTTTTCATTGTTGAGGTTGTTGTTAAATTTGTTGGTGATTTTCAATATTGAGTTTATTGTAGAATTTGTTGTTGTTATGAATTTTTATTTTGTTGAACCCTTTGTATTTATGAAAGTTGAGGTTGTTGTTGAATTTGTTGGTGTTTTTCAATGTTGAGGTTGTTGAATTTGTTTGTGCTTTTCAAAGCTGAGTTTGTTGTTGAATTTTTGGTGTTCTTCATTGTTGAGGTTTTTGTTGAATTTGTTGGTGTTTTTCATTGTTGAGGTTGTTGTTGACTTTGTTGGTGATTTTCAATGTTGAGGTTGTGGTTGAATTTGTTGGTGTTTTTCAAAGTTGATGTTGTTGAAATTATTGGTGTTATCAATGGTTTTTTTAAATCTTTTTTGTATTTTTCAAAGATGAGGTTGCAGTTTAAATTGTTGTTGTTTTGCAATGTTGAGGTTGTTGAATTTGTTGGTGTTTTTCAAAGTTGAGGTTGCTGTTGAATTTTTTGGTGTTTTTGATTGTTGAGGTTTTTGTTGAATTTGTTGGTGATTTTCAATGTTGAGGTTGTTGTTGAATTTTTTGGTGTTTTTCATTGTTGAGGGTTTTGTTGAATTTGTTAGCGTTTTTGAATGTTGAGGTTGTTGATGAATTTTTAGGTGTTTTTCATTGTTCAGGTTTTTGTTGAAATTGTTTGTGTTTTTCATTGTTGAGGTTGTTGTTGAATTTGTTGGTGATTTTCAATATTGAGGTTCTGGTTCAATTTGTTGTTGTTTTTCCATGTTGAGATTTTTGAATTTGTTGGTGTTTTTCAATGTTGAGGTTGTTGTTGAATTTGTTGGTGATTTTCAATGTTGAGGTTGTTGTTGCATATTTTGATGATTTTCATTGCTGAGGTTGTTGTTGAATTTGTTGGTGATTTTCAATGTTGAGGTTGTTGAATTCATTGGTGTTATCAATGGTTTTTTTTGATCATTTTTCTATTTTTCAATGTTGAGGTTGCAGATGAAATTGTTGGTGTTTTTCAATGTTGAGGTTGTAGAAGTTGTTGGTGTTGTTGAAAGTTGAGGTTGTTGTTGAATTTTTCGGTGTTTTTCATTGTTGAGGTTTTTGTTGAATTTTTTGGTGTTTTTGAATGTTGAGGTTGTTGATGCATTATTTGGTGTTTTTCATTGTTGAGGTTGTTGTTGAAGTTGTTGGTGATTTTCAATGTTGTGGTTGTTGTTGAATTTTTAGGTGTTTTTCATTGTTGTGTTTTCTGTTGAGTTTGTTGGTTTTTTTGAATGTTGAGGTTGTTGATGAATCTTTCGGTGTTTTTCATTGTTGAGGTTTTTGTTGAATTTGTTGGTGTTTTTCATTGTTGAGGTTGTTGTTGTATTTGTTGGTGATTTTCAATGTTGAGGTTGTTGAATTCATTGGTGTTATCAATGGTTTTTTTTGATCATTTTTGTACTTTTCAAAGGTCAGCTTGCTGTTGAATTTGTTGGTGTTTTTCAATGTTGAGGTTGTTGAAGTTGTTGGTGTTTTTCAAAGTTGAGGTTGTTGTTGAATTTTTCGGTGTTTTTCATTGTTGAGGTTTTTGTTGAATCTTTTGGTGTTTTTGAATGTTGAGGTTGTTGATGCATTATTTGGTGCTTTTCATTGTTGAGGTTTTTGTTGAATTTGTTGGTGACTTTCAATGTTGAGGTTGTTGTTGAATTTTTAGGTGTTATTCATTGTTGTGGTTTCTGTTGAATTTGTTGGTGTTTTTGAATGTTGAGGTTGTTGATGAATCTTTCGGTGTTTTTCCTTGTTGAGGTTTTTGTTGAATTTGTTGGTGTTTTTCATTGTTGAGGTTGTTGTTGAATTTGTTGGTGATTTTCAATGTTGAGGTTGTGGTTGAATTTGTTGGTGTTTTTCCATGTTGAGGTTTTAGAATTGGTTGGTGTTTTTCAAAGTTGATGTTGTTATTGAATTTGTTGGTGATTTTCAATGTTGAGTTTGTTGTTGAATTTTTCGGTGTTTTTCATTGTTGAGGTTATTGTTGAATTTTTTGTTGTTTTTGAATGTTGAGGTTGTTGATGCATTATTTGATGTTTTTCATTGTTGAGGTTTTTGTTGAATTTGTTGGTGTTCTTCATTATTGAGGTTGTTGAATTTATTGGTATTTTTCATAGTTGACGTTGTTGTTGAATTTTTTGGCCTTTTTAATTGTTGAGGTTTTTGTTGAATTTGTTGCTGTTTTTGAATGTTGAGGTTGTTGATTAATTTTTTGGTGTTTTTCATTGATGAGGTTGTTGTTGAATTTGTTGGTGTTTTTGAATGTTGAGGTTGTTGTTGAATTGTTTGATGTTTTTCATGGTTGAGGTTGTTGTTAAATTTGTTGGTGATTTTCAATATTGAGGTTGTTGTTGAATTTGTTGTTGTTATCAATTATTATTTTGTTGAACCTTTTTGTATTTTTGAAAGTTGAGGTTGTTGTTCAATTTGTTGGTGTTTTTCAATGTTGAGGTTGTTGAATTTTTTTGTATTTTTCAAAGCTGAGTTTGTTGTTGAATTTGTTGGTGTTTTTCATTGTTGAGGTTTTTGTTGAATTTGTTGGTGTTTTTCAATGTTGAGGTTGTTGAATTTGTTTGTGTTTTTCAAAGCTGAGTTTGTTGTTGAATTTGTTGGTGTTTTTCATTGTTGAGGTTTTTGTTGAATTTGTTGGTGTTTTTCATTGTTGAGGTTGTTGTTGACTTTTTTGGTGATTTTCAATGTTGAGGTTGTGGTTGATTTTGTTGGTGTTTTTCAAAGTTGATGTTGTTGAAATTATTGGTGTTTTGCAATGTTGAGGTTGTTCAATTTGTTGGTGTTTTTCAAAGTTGAGGTTGTTGTTGAATTTTTTGGTGGTTTTGATTGTTGAGGTTGTTGTTGAACTTGTTGGTGATTTTCAATGTTGAGGTTGTTGTTGAATTTTTTGGTGTTTTTCATTGTTGAGGGTTTTGTTGAATTTGTTAGCGTTTTTGAATGTTGAGGTTGTTGATGAATTTTTTGGTGTTTTTCATTGTTGAGGTTGTTGTTGAATTTGTTGATGATTTTCAATATTGAGGTTCTGGTTCAATTTGTTGTTGTTTTTCCATGTTGAGGTTTTTGAATTTGTTGGTGTTTTTCAAAGTTGAGGTTGTTGTTGAATTTGTTGGTGATTTTCAATGTTGAGGTTGTTGTTGCATTTTTTGATGTTTTTCATTGCTGAGGTTGTTGTTGAATTTGTTGGTGATTTTCAAAGTTGAGGTTGTTGTTGAATTTGTTGGTGATTTTCAATGTTGAGGTTGTTGTTGCATTTTTTGATGTTTTTCATTGCTGAGGTTGTTGTTGAATTTGTTGGTGATTTTCAATGTTGAGGTTGTTGAATTCATTGGTGTTATCAATGGTTTTTTTTGATCATTTTTCTATTTTTCAAAGTTGAGGTTGCAGTTGAAATTGTTGGTGTTTTTCAATGCTGAGGTTGTTGAAGTTGTTGGTGTTGTTGAAAGTTGAGGTTGTTGTTGAATTTTTCGGTGTATTTCATTGTTGAGGTTTTTGTTGAATTTTTTGTTGTTTTTGAATGTTGAGGTTGTTGATGCATTATTTGGTGTTTTTCCTTGTTGAGGTTTTTGTTGAATTTGTTGGTGATTTTCAATGTTGAGGTTGTTGTTGAATATTTTGGTGTTTTTCATTGTTGAGGTTTTTGTTGAATTTGTTAGCGGTTTTGAATGTTGAGGTTGTTGATGAATTTTTTGGTGTTTTTCATTGTTGAGGTTTTTGTTGAAATTGTTTGTGTTTTTCATTGTTGGGGTTGTTGTTGAATTTGTTGGTGATTTTCAATATTGAGGTTGTGGTTCAATTTGTTGTTGTTTTTCCATGTTGAGGTTTTTGAATTTGTTTGTGTTTTTCAAAGCTGAGTTTGTTGTTGAATTTGTTGGTGTTTTTCATTGTTGAGGTTTTTGGTGAATTTGTTGGTGTTTTTCAATGTTGAGGTTGTTGAATTTGTTTGTGCTTTTCAAAGCTGAGTTTGTTGTTGAATTTGTTGGTGTTTTTCATTGTTGAGGTTTTTGTTGAATTTGTTGGTGTTTTTCATTGTTGAGGTTGTTGTTGACTTTGTTGGTGATTTTCAATGTTGAGGTTGTGGTTGAATTTGTTGGTGTTATTCAAAGTTGATGTTGTTGAAATTATTGGTGTTATCAATGGTTTTTTAAAATCTTTTTTGTATTTTTCAAAGTTGAGGTTGCAGTTGAAATTGTTGGTGTTTTTCAATGTTGAGGTTGTTGAATTTATTGGTGTTTTTCAAATTTGAGGTTGTTGTTGAATTTTTTGGTGTTTTCCTTTGTTGAAGTTTTTGTTGAATTTGTTGGTGATTTTCAATGTTGAGGTTGTTGTTGAATTTTTTGGTGTTTTTCATTGTTGAGGTTTTTGTTGAATTTGTTAGCGGTTTTGAATGTTGAGGTTGTTGATGAATTTTTTGGTGTTTTTCAATGTTGAGGTTTTTGTTGAAATTGTTTGTGTTTTTCATTGTTGAGGTTGTTGTTGAATTTGTTAGTGATTTTCATTATTGAGGTTCTGGTTCTATTTGTTGTTGTTTTTCCATGTTGAGGTTTTTGAATTTGCTGGTGTTTTTCGAAGTTGAGGTTGTTGTTGAATTTGTTGGTGATTTTCAATGTTGAGGTTGTTGTTGCATTTTTTGATGTTTTTCATTGCTGAGGTTGCAGTTGAAATTGTTGGTGTTTTTCAATGTTGAGGTTGTTGAAGTTGTTGGTGTTGTTGAAAGTTGAGGTTGTTGTTGAATTTTTTGGTGTTTTTCATTGTTGAGGTTTTTGTTGAATTTTTTGTTGTTTTTGAATGTTGAGGTTGTTGATGCATTATTTGGTGTTTTTCATTGTTGAGGTTGTTGTTGAATTTGTTGGTGATTTTCAATGTTGTGGTTGTTGTTGAATTTTTAGGTGTTTTTCATTGTTGAGGTTTCTGTTGAGTTTGTTGGTTTTTTTGAATGTTGAGGTTGTTGATGAATCTTTCGGTGTATTTCATTGTTGAGGTTTTTGTTGAATTTGTTGGTGTCTTTCATTGTTGAGGTTGTTGTTGTATTTGTTGGTGATTTTCAATGTTGAGGTTGTTGAATTCATTGGTGTTATGAATGGTTTTTTTTTGATCATTTTTGTATTTTTCAAAGTTGAGCTTGCAGTTGAATTTGTTGGTGTTTTTCAATGTTGAGGTTGTTGAAGTTGTTGGTGTTTTTCAAAGTTGAGGTTGTTGTTGAATTTTTCGGTGTTTTTCATTGTTGAGGTTTTTGTTGAATCTTTTGGTGTTTTTGAATGTTGAGGTTGTTGATCCATTATTTGGTGCTTTTCATTGTTGAGGTTTTTGTTGAATTTGTTGGTGACTTTCAAAATTGAGGTTGTTGTTGAATTTTTAGGTGTTTTTCATTGTTGTGGTTTCTGTTGAATTTGTTGGTGTTTTTGAATGTTGAGGTTGTTGATGAATCTTTCGGTGTTTTTCCTTGTTGAGGTTTTTGTTCAATTTGTTGGTGTTTTTCATTGTTGAGGTTGTTGTTGAATTTGTTGGTGATTTTCAATGTTGAGGTTGTGGTTGAATTTGTTGGTGTTTTCCATTATTGAGGTTTTTGAATTTGTTGTTGTTTTTCAAAGTTGATGTTGTTGTTGAATTTGTTGGTGATTTTCAATGTTGAGTTTGTTGTTGAATTTTTCGGTGTTTTTCATTGTTGAGGTTATTGTTGAATTTTTTGTTGTATTTGAATGTTGAGGTTGTTGATGCATTATTTGATGTTTTTCATTGTTGAGGTTATTGTTGAATTTGTTGATGTTTTTCATTATTGAGGTTGTTGAATTTATTGGTATTTTTCAAAGTTGACGTTGTTGATGAATTTTTTGGTGTTTTTCATTGATGAGGTTGTTGTTGAATTTGTTGCTGTTTCTGAATTTTGAGGTTGTTGTTGAATTGTTTGATGTTTTTCATTGTTGAGGTTGTTGTTAAATTTGTTGGTGATTTTCAATATTGAGGTTGTCGTAGAATTTGTTGTTGTTATCAATTTTTATTTTGTTGACCCTTTTTGTATTTTTGAAAGTTGAGGTTGTTGTTGAATTTGTTGGTGTTTTTCAATGTTGAGGTTGTTGAATTTGTTTGTGCTTTTCAAAGCTGAGTTTGTTGTTGAATTTTTGGTGTTCTTCATTGTTGAGGTTTTTGTTGAATTTGTTGGTGTTTTCCATTGTTGAGGTTGTTGTTGACGTTGTTGGTGATTTTCAATGTTGAGGTTGTGGTTGAATTTGTTGGTGTTTTTCAAAGTTGATGTTGTTGAAATTATTGGTGTTATCAATGGTTTTTTTTAAATCTTTTTTGTATTTTTCAAAGTTGAGGTTGCAGTTGAAATTGTTGGTGTTTTGCAATGTTGCGGTTGTTGAATTTGTTGGTGTTTTTCAAAGTTGAGGTTGTTGTTGAATTTTTTGGTGTTTTCCATTGTTGAGGTTTTTGTTGAATTTGTTGGTGATTTTCAATGTTGAGGTTGTTGTTGAATTTTTTGGTGTTTTTCATTGTTGAGGTTTTTGTTGAATTTGTTAGCGGTTTTGAATGTTGAGGTTGTTGATGAATTTTTTGGTGTTTTTCATTGTTGAGGTTTTTGTTGAAATTGTTTGTGTTTTTCATTGTTGAGGTTGTTGTTGCATTTGTTGGTGATTTTCAATATTGAGGTTCTGGTTCAATTTGTTGTTGTTTTTCCATGTTGAGGTTTTTGAATTTGTTGGTGTTTTTCAAAGTTAAGGTTGTTGTTGAATTTGTTGGTGATTTTCAATGTTGAGGTTGTTGTTGCATTTTTTGATGTTTTTCATTGCTGAGGTTGTTGTTGAATTTGTTGGTGATTTTCAATGTTGATGTTGTTGAATTCATTGGTGTTATCAATGGTTTATTCTGATCATTTTTCTATGTTTCAAAGTTGAGGTTGCAGTTGAAATTGTTGGTGATTTTCAATGTTGAGGTTGTTGAAGTTGTTGGTGTTGTTGAAAGTTGAGGTTGTTGTTGAATTTTTCGTTGTTTTTCATTGTTGAGGTTTTTGTTGAATTTTTTGTTGTTTTTGAATGTTGAGGTTGTTGATGCATTATTAGGTGTTTTTCATTGTTGAGGTTGTTGTTGAATTTCTTGGTGATTTTCAATGTTGTGGTTGTTGTTGAATTTTTAGGTGTTTTTCATTGTTGAGGTTTCCGTTGAGTTTGTTGGTTTTTTTGAATGTTGAGGTTGTTGATGAATCTTTCGGTGATTTTCATTGTTGAGGTTTTTGTTGAATTTGTTGGTGTTTTTCATTGTTGAGGTTGTTGTTGAATTTGTTGGTGATTTTCAATGTTGAGGTTGTTGAATTCTTTGGTGTTATGAATGGTTTTTTTTGATCATTTTTCTATTTTTCAAAGTTGAGGTTTCAGTTGAAATTGTGGTGTTTTTCAATGTTGAGGTTGTTGAAGTTGTTGGTGTTGTTGAAAGTTGAGGTTGTTGTTGAATTTTTCGGTGTTTTTCATTGTTGAGGTTTTTGTTGAATTTTTTGTTGTTTTTGAATGTTGAGGTTGTTGATGCATTATTTGATGTTTTTCATTGTTGAGGTTGTTGTTGAAGTTGTTGGTGATTTTCAATGTTGTGGTTGTTGTTGAATTTTTAGGTGTTTTTCATTGTTGAGTTTTCTGTTGAGTTTGTTGGTTTTTTTGAATGTTGAGGTTGTTGATGAATCTTTCGGTGTTTTTCATTGTTGAGGTTTTTGTTGAATTTGTTGGTGTTTTTCATTGTTGAGGTTGTTGTAGTATTTGTTGGTGATTTTCAATGTTGAGGTTGTTGAATTCATTGGTGTTATCAATGGTTTTTTTTGATCATTTTTGTATTTTTCAAAGGTGAGCTTGCTGTTGAATTTGTTGGTGTTTTTCAATGTTGAGGTTGTTGAAGTTGTTGGTGTTTTTCAAAGTTGAGGTTGTTGTTGAATTTTTCGGTGTTTTTCATTGTTGAGGTTTTTGTTGAATCTTTTGGTGTTTTTGAATGTTGAGGTTGTTGATGCATTATTTGGTGCTTTTCATTGTTGAGGTTTTTGTTGAATTTGTTGGTGACTTTCAATGTTGAGGTTGTTGTTGAATTTTTAGGTGTTTTTCATTGTTGTGGTTTCTGTTGAATTTGTTGGTGTTTTTGAATGTTGAGGTTGTTGATGAATCTTTCGGTGTTTTTCCTTGTTGAGGTTTTTGTGGAATTTGTTGGTGTTTTTCATTGTTGAGGTTGTTGTTGAATTTGTTGGTGATTTTCAATGTTGAGGTTGTGGTTGAATTTGTTGGTGTTTTTCCATGTTGAGGTTTTAGAATTGGTTGGTGTTTTTCAAAGTTGATGTTGTTATTGAATTTGTTGGTGATTTTCAATGTTGAGTTTGTTGTTGAATTTTTCGGTGTTTTTCATTGTTGAGGTTATTGTTGAATTTTTTGTTGTTTTTGAATGTTGAGGTTGTTGATGCATTATTTGATGTTTTTCATTGTTGAGGTTTTTGTTGAATTTGTTGGTGTTCTTCATTATTGAGGTTGTTGAATTTATTGGTATTTTTCATAGTTGACGTTGTTGTTGAATTTTTTGGCCTTTTTAATTGTTGAGGTTTTCGTTGAATTTGTTGCTGTTTTTGAATGTTGAGGTTGTTGATTAATTTTTTGGTGTTTTTCATTGATGAGGTTGTTGTTGAATTTGTTGGTGTTTTTGAATGTTGAGGTTGTTGTTGAATTGTTTGATGTTTTTCATGGTTGAGGTTGTTGTTAAATTTGTTGGTGATTTTCAATATTGAGGTTGTTGTTGAATTTGTTGTTGTTATCAATTATTATTTTGTTGAACCTTTTTGTATTTTTGAAAGTTGAGGTTGTTGTTCAATTTGTTGGTGTTTTTCAATGTTGAGGTTGTTGAATTTTTTTGTATTTTTCAAAGCTGAGTTTGTTGTTGAATTTGTTGGTGTTTTTCATTGTTGAGGTTTTTGTTGAATTTGTTGGTGTTTTTCAATGTTGAGGTTGTTGAATTTGTTTGTGTTTTTCAAAGCTGAGTTTGTTGTTGAATTTGTTGGTGTTTTTCATTGTTGAGGTTTTTGTTGAATTTTTTGGTGTTTTTGAATGTTGAGGTTGTTGATGCATTATTTGATGTTTTTCATTGTTGAGGTTGTTGTTGAAGTTGTTGGTGATTTTCAATGTTGTGGTTGTTGTTGAATTTTTAGGTGTTTTTCATTGTTGAGTTTTCTGTTGAGTTTGTTGGTTTTTTTGAATGTTGAGGTTGTTGATGAATCTTTCGGTGTTTTTCATTGTTGAGGTTTTTGTTGAATTTGTTGGTGTTTTTCATTGTTGAGGTTGTTGTTGTATTTGTTGGTGATTTTCAATGTTGAGGTTGTTGAATTCATTGGTGTTATCAATGGTTTTTTTTGATCATTTTTGTATTTTTCAAAGGTGAGCTTGCTGTTGAATTTGTTGGTGTTTTTCAATGTTGAGGTTGTTGAAGTTGTTGGTGTTTTTCAAAGTTGAGGTTGTTGTTGAATTTTTCGGTGTTTTTCATTGTTGAGGTTTTTGTTGAATCTTTTGGTGTTTTTGAATGTTGAGGTTGTTGATGCATTATTTGGTGCTTTTCATTGTTGAGGTTTTTGTTGAATTTGTTGGTGACTTTCAATGTTGAGGTTGTTGTTGAATTTTTAGGTGTTTTTCATTGTTGTGGTTTCTGTTGAATTTGTTGGTGTTTTTGAATGTTGAGGTTGTTGATGAATCTTTCGGTGTTTTTCCTTGTTGAGGTTTTTGTTGAATTTGTTGGTGTTTTTCATTGTTGAGGTTGTTGTTGAATTTGTTGGTGATTTTCAATGTTGAGGTTGTGGTTGAATTTGTTGGTGTTTTTCCATGTTGAGGTTTTAGAATTGGTTGGTGTTTTTCAAAGTTGATGTTGTTATTGAATTTGTTGGTGATTTTCAATGTTGAGTTTGTTGTTGAATTTTTCGGTGTTTTTCATTGTTGAGGTTATTGTTGAATTTTTTGTTGTTTTTGAATGTTGAGGTTGTTGATGCATTATTTGATGTTTTTCATTGTTGAGGTTTTTGTTGAATTTGTTGGTGTTCTTCATTATTGAGGTTGTTGAATTTATTGGTATTTTTCATAGTTGACGTTGTTGTTGAATTTTTTGGCCTTTTTAATTGTTGAGGTTTTCGTTGAATTTGTTGCTGTTTTTGAATGTTGAAGTTGTTGATTAATTTTTTGGTGTTTTTCATTGATGAGGTTGTTGTTGAATTTGTTGGTGTTTTTGAATGTTGAGGTTGTTGTTGAATTGTTTGATGTTTTTCATGGTTGAGGTTGTTGTTAAATTTGTTGGTGATTTTCAATATTGAGGTTGTTGTTGAATTTGTTGTTGTTATCAATTATTATTTTGTTGAACCTTTTTGTATTTTTGAAAGTTGAGGTTGTTGTTCAATTTGTTGGTGTTTTTCAATGTTGAGGTTGTTGAATTTTTTTGTATTTTTCAAAGCTGAGTTTGTTGTTGAATTTGTTGGTGTTTTTCATTGTTGAGGTTTTTGTTGAATTTGTTGGTGTTTTTCAATGTTGAGGTTGTTGAATTTGTTTGTGTTTTTCAAAGCTGAGTTTGTTGTTGAATTTGTTGGTGTTTTTCATTGTTGAGGTTTTTGTTGAATTTGTTGGTGTTTTTCATTGTTGAGGTTGTTGTTGACTTTTTTGGTGATTTTCAATGTTGAGGTTGTGGTTGATTTTGTTGGTGTTTTTCAAAGTTGATGTTGTTGAAATTATTGGTGTTTTGCAATGGTGAGGTTGTTCAATTTGTTGGTGTTTTTCAAAGTTGAGGTTGTTGTTGAATTTTTTGGTGGTTTTGATTGTTGAGGTTGTTGTTGAACTTGTTGGTGATTTTCAATGTTGAGGTTGTTGTTGAATTTTTTGGTGTTTTTCATTGTTGAGGGTTTTGTTGAATTTGTTAGCGTTTTTGAATGTTGAGGTTGTTGATGAATTTTTTGGTGTTTTTCATTGTTGAGGTTGTTGTTGAATTTGTTGGTGATTTTCAATATTGAGGTTCTGGTTCAATTTGTTGTTGTTTTTCCATGTTGAGGTTTTTGAATTTGTTGGTGTTTTTCAAAGTTGAGGTTGTTGTTGAATTTGTTGGTGATTTTCAATGTTGAGGTTGTTGTTGCATTTTTTGATGTTTTTCATTGCTGAGGTTGTTGTTGAATTTGTTGGTGATTTTCAATGTTGAGGTTGTTGAATTCATTGGTGTTATCAATGGTTTTTTTTGATCATTTTTCTATTTTTCAAAGTTGAGGTTGCAGTTGAAATTGTTGGTGTTTTTCAATGCTGAGGTTGTTGAAGTTGTTGGTGTTGTTGAAAGTTGAGGTTGTTGTTGAATTTTTCGGTGTATTTCATTGTTGAGGTTTTTGTTGAATTTTTTGTTGTTTTTGAATGTTGAGGTTGTTGATGCATTATTTGGTGTTTTTCCTTGTTGAGGTTTTTGTTGAATTTGTTGGTGATTTTCAATGTTGAGGTTGTTGTTGAATATTTTGGTGTTTTTCATTGTTGAGGTTTTTGTTGAATTTGTTAGCGGTTTTGAATGTTGAGGTTGTTGATGAATTTTTTGGTGTTTTTCATTGTTGAGGTTTTTGTTGAAATTGTTTGTGTTTTTCATTGTTGGGGTTGTTGTTGAATTTGTTGGTGATTTTCAATATTGAGGTTGTGGTTCAATTTGTTGTTGTTTTTCCATGTTGAGGTTTTTGAATTTGTTTGTGTTTTTCAAAGCTGAGTTTGTTGTTGAATTTGTTGGTGTTTTTCATTGTTGAGGTTTTTGGTGAATTTGTTGGTGTTTTTCAATGTTGAGGTTGTTGAATTTGTTTGTGCTTTTCAAAGCTGAGTTTGTTGTTGAATTTGTTGGTGTTTTTCATTGTTGAGGTTTTTGTTGAATTTGTTGGTGTTTTTCATTGTTGAGGTTGTTGTTGACTTTGTTGGTGATTTTCAATGTTGAGGTTGTGGTTGAATTTGTTGGTGTTATTCAAAGTTGATGTTGTTGAAATTATTGGTGTTATCAATGGTTTTTTAAAATCTTTTTTGTATTTTTCAAAGTTGAGGTTGCAGTTGAAATTGTTGGTGTTTTTCAATGTTGAGGTTGTTGAATTTATTGGTGTTTTTCAAATTGAGGTTGTTGTTGAATTTTTTGGTGTTTTCCTTTGTTGAAGTTTTTGTTGAATTTGTTGGTGATTTTCAATGTTGAGGTTGTTGTTGAATTTTTTGGTGTTTTTCATTGTTGAGGTTTTTGATGAATTTGTTAGCGGTTTTGAATGTTGAGGTTGTTGATGAATTTTTTGGTGTTTTTCAATGTTGAGGTTTTTGTTGAAATTGTTTGTGTTTTTCATTGTTGAGGTTGTTGTTGAATTTGTTAGTGATTTTCATTATTGAGGTTCTGGTTCTATTTGTTGTTGTTTTTCCATGTTGAGGTTTTTGAATTTGTTGGTGTTTTTCAAAGTTGAGGTTGTTGTTGAATTTGTTGGTGATTTTCAATGTTGAGGTTGTTGTTGCATTTTTTGATGTTTTTCATTGCTGAGGTTGCAGTTGAAATTGTTGGTGTTTTTCAATGTTGAGGTTGTTGAAGTTGTTGGTGTTGTTGAAAGTTGAGGTTGTTGTTGAATTTTTTGGTGTTTTTCATTGTTGAGGTTTTTGTTGAATTTTTTGTTGTTTTTGAATATTGAGGTTGTTGATGCATTATTTGGTGTTTTTCATTGTTGAGGTTGTTGTTGAATTTGTTGGTGATTTTCAATGTTGTGGTTGTTGTTGAATTTTTAGGTGTTTTTCATTGTTGAGGTTTCTGTTGAGTTTGTTGGTTTTTTTGAATGTTGAGGTTGTTGATGAATCTTTCGGTGTATTTCATTGTTGAGGTTTTTGTTGAATTTGTTGGTGTCTTTCATTGTTGAGGTTGTTGTTGTATTTGTTGGTGATTTTCAATGTTGAGGTTGTTGAATTCATTGGTGTTATGAATGGTTTTTTTTTGATCATTTTTGTATTTTTCAAAGTTGAGCTTGCAGTTGAATTTGTTGGTGTTTTTCAATGTTGAGGTTGTTGAAGTTGTTGGTGTTTTTCAAAGTTGAGGTTGTTGTTGAATTTTTCGGTGTTTTTCATTGTTGAGGTTTTTGTTGAATCTTTTGGTGTTTTTGAATGTTGAGGTTGTTGATCCATTATTTGGTGCTTTTCATTGTTGAGGTTTTTGTTGAATTTGTTGGTGACTTTCAATGTTGAGGTTGTTGTTGAATTTTTAGGTGTTTTTCATTGTTGTGGTTTCTGTTGAATTTGTTGGTGTTTTTGAATGTTGAGGTTGTTGATGAATCTTTCGGTGTTTTTCCTTGTTGAGGTTTTTGTTCAATTTGTTGGTGTTTTTCATTGTTGAGGTTGTTGTTGAATTTGTTGGTGATTTTCAATGTTGAGGTTGTGGTTGAATTTGTTGGTGTTTTCCATTATTGAGGTTTTTGAATTTGTTGTTGTTTTTCAAAGTTGATGTTGTTGTTGAATTTGTTGGTGATTTTCAATGTTGAGTTTGTTGTTGATTTTTTCGGTGTTTTTCATTGTTGAGGTTATTGTTGAATTTTTTGTTGTATTTGAATGTTGAGGTTGTTGATGCATTATTTGATGTTTTTCATTGTTGAGGTTATTGTTGAATTTGTTGATGTTTTTCATTATTGAGGTTGTTGAATTTATTGGTATTTTTCAAAGTTGACGTTGTTGATGAATTTTTTGGTGTTTTTCATTGATGAGGTTGTTGTTGAATTTGTTGCTGTTTCTGAATGTTGAGGTTGTTGTTGAATTGTTTGATGTTTTTCATTGTTGAGGTTGTTGTTAAATTTGTTGGTGATTTTCAATATTGAGGTTGTTGTAGAATTTGTTGTTGTTATCAATTTTTATTTTGTTGAACCTTTTTGTATGTTTGAAAGTTGAGGTTGTTGTTGAATTTGTTGGTGTTTTTCAATGTTGAGGTTGTTGAATTTGTTTGTGCTTTTCAAAGCTGAGTTTGTTGTTGAATTTTTGGTGTTCTTCATTGTTGAGGTTTTTGTTGAATTTGTTGGTGTTTTCCATTGTTGAGGTTGTTGTTGACGTTGTTGGTGATTTTCAATGTTGAGGTTGCGGTTGAATTTGTTGGTGTTTTTCAAAGTTGATGTTGTTGAAATTATTGGTGTTATCAATGGTTTTTTTTAAATCTTTTTTGTATTTTTCAAAGTTGAGGTTGCAGTTGAAATTGTTGGTGTTTTGCAATGTTGAGGTTGTTGAATTTGTTGGTGTTTTTCAAAGTTGAGGTTGTTGTTGAATTTTTTGGTGTTTTCCATTGTTGAGATTTTTGTTGAATTTGTTGGTGATTTTCAATGTTGAGGTTGTTGTTGAATTTTTTGGTGTTTTTCATTGTTGAGGTTTTTGTTGAATTTGTTAGCGGTTTTGAATGTTGAGGTTGTTGATGAATTTTTTGGTGTTTTGCATTGTTGAGGTTTTTGTTGAAATTGTTTGTGTTTTTCATTGTTGAGGTTGTTGTTGCATTTGTTGGTGATTTTCAATATTGAGGTTCTGGTTCAATTTGTTGTTGTTTTTCCATGTTGAGGTTTTTGAATTTGTTGGTGTTTTTCAAAGTTAAGGTTGTTGTTGAATTTGTTGGTGATTTTCAATGTTGAGGTTGTTGTTGCATTTTTTGATGTTTTTCATTGCTGAGGTTGTTGTTGAATTTGTTGGTGATTTTCAATGTTGATGTTGTTGAATTCATTGGTGTTATCAATGGTTTTTTCTGATCATTTTTCTATGTTTCAAAGTTGAGGTTGCAGTTGAAATTGTTGGTGATTTTCAATGTTGAGGTTGTTGAAGTTGTTGGTGTTGTTGAAAGTTGAGGTTGTTGTTGAATTTTTCGTTGTTTTTCATTGTTGAGGTTTTTGTTGAATTTTTTGTTGTTTTTGAATGTTGAGGTTGTTGATGCATTATTTTTTGTTTTTCATTGTTGAGGTTGTTGTTGAATTTCTTGGTGATTTTCAATGTTGTGGTTGTTGTTGAATTTTTAGGTGTTTTTCATTGTTGAGGTTTCTGTTGAGTTTGTTGGTTTTTTTGAATGTTGAGGTTGTTGATGAATCTTTCGGTGATTTTCATTGTTGAGGTTTTTGTTGAATTTGTTGGTGTTTTTCATTGTTGAGGTTGTTGTTGAATTTGTTGGTGATTTTCAATGTTGAGGTTGTTGAATTCTTTGGTGTTATGAATGGTTTTTTTTGATCATTTTTCTATTTTTCAAAGTTGAGGTTTCAGTTGAAATTGTGGTGTTTTTCAATGTTGAGGTTGTTGAAGTTGTTGGTGTTGTTGAAAGTTGAGGTTGTTGTTGAATTTTTCGGTGTTTTTCATTGTTGAGGTTTTTGTTGAATTTTTTGTTGTTTTTGAATGTTGAGGTTGTTGATGCATTATTTGATGTTTTTCATTGTTGAGGTTGTTGTTGAATTTGTTGGTGATTTTCAATGATGAGGTTGTTGTTGAGTTTTTAGGTGTTTTTCATTGTTGTGGTTTCTGTTGAATTTGTTGGTACTTTTGAATGTTGAGGTTGTTGATGAATCTTTCGGTGATTTTCGTTGTTGAGATTTTTGTTCAATTTGTTGGTGTTTTTCATTGTTGAGGTTGTTGTTGAATTTGTTGCTATTTTTCAATGTTGAGGTTGTGGTTGAATTTGTTGGTGTTTTTCCATGTTGAGGTTTTTGAATTTGTTGGTGTTTTTCAAAGTTGATGTTGTTATTGAATTTGTTGGTGATTTTCAATGTTGAGTTTGTTGTTGAATTTTTCGGTGTTTTTCATTGTTGAGGTTTTTGTTGAAATTGTTTGTGTTTTTCATTGTTGAGGTTGTTGTTGAATTTGTTGGTGATTTTCAATATTGAGGTTCTGGTTCAATTTGTTGTTGTTTTTCCATGTTGAGGTTTTTGAATTTGTTGGTGTTTTTCAAAGTTGAGGTTGTTGTTGAATTTGTTGGTGATTTTCAATGTTGAGGTTGTTGTTGCATTTTTTTGATGTTTTTCATTGCTGAGGTTGTTGTTGAATTTGTTGGTGATTTTCAATGTTGAGGTTGTTGAATTCATTGGTGTTATCAATGGTTTTTTTTGATCATTTTTCTATTTTTCAAAGTTGAGGTTGCAGTTGAAATTGTTGGTGTTTTTCAATGTTGAGTTTGTTGAAGTTGTTGGTGTTGTTGAAAGTTGAGGTTGTTGTTCAATTTTTCGGTGTATTTCATTGTTGAGGTTTTTGTTGAATTTTTTGTTGTTTTTGAATGTTGAGGTTGTTGATGCATTATTTGGTGTTTTTCCTTGTTGAGGTTTTTGTTGAATTTGTTGGTGATTTTCAATGTTGAGGTTGTTGTTGAATATTTTGGTGTTTTTCATTGTAGAGGTTTTTGTTGAATTTGTTAGCGTTTTTGAATGTTGAGGTTGTTGATGAATTTTTTGGTGTTTTTCATTGTTGAGGCTTTTGTTGAAATTGTTTGTGTTTTTCATTGTTGGGGTTGTTGTTGAATTTGTTGGTGATTTTCAATATTGAGGTTCTGGTTCAATTTGTTGTTGTTTTTCCATGTTGAGGTTTTTGAATTTGTTTGTGTTTTTCAAAGCTGAGTTTGTTGTTGAATTTGTTGGTGTTTTTCATTGTTGAGTTTTTTGTTGAATTTGTTGGTGTTTTTCAATGTTGAGGTTGTTGAATTTGTTTGTGTTTTTCAAAGCTGAGTTTGTTGTTGAATTTGTTGGTGTTTTTCATTGTTGAGGTTTTTGTTGAATTTGTTGGTGTTTTTCATTGTTGAGGTTGTTGTTGACTTTGTTGGTGATTTTCAATGTTGAGGTTGTGGTTGAATTTGTTGGTGTTATTCAAAGTTGATGTTGTTGAAATTATTGGTGTTATCAATGGTTTTTTAAAATCTTTTTTGTATTTTTCAAAGTTGAGGTTGCAGTTGAAATTGTTGGTGTTTTGCAATGTTGAGGTTGTTGAATTTGTTGGTGTTTTTCAAAGTTGAGGTTGTGGTTGAATTTGTTGGTGTTTTCCATTATTGAGGTTTTTGAATTTGTTGTTGTTTTTCAAAGTTGATGTTGTTGTTGAATTTGTTGGTGATTTTCAATGTTGAGTTTGTTGTTGATTTTTTCGGTGTTTTTCATTGTTGAGGTTATTGTTGAATTTTTTGTTGTATTTGAATGTTGAGGTTGTTGATGCATTATTTGATGTTTTTCATTGTTGAGGTTATTGTTGAATTTGTTGATGTTTTTCATTATTGAGGTTGTTGAATTTATTGGTATTTTTCAAAGTTGACGTTGTTGATGAATTTTTTGGTGTTTTTCATTGATGAGGTTGTTGTTGAATTTGTTGCTGTTTCTGAATGTTGAGGTTGTTGTTGAATTGTTTGATGTTTTTCATTGTTGAGGTTGTTGTTAAATTTGTTGGTGATTTTCAATATTGAGGTTGTTGTAGAATTTGTTGTTGTTATCAATTTTTATTTTGTTGAACCTTTTTGTATGTTTGAAAGTTGAGGTTGTTGTTGAATTTGTTGGTGTTTTTCAATGTTGAGGTTGTTGAATTTGTTTGTGCTTTTCAAAGCTGAGTTTGTTGTTGAATTTTTGGTGTTCTTCATTGTTGAGGTTTTTGTTGAATTTGTTGGTGTTTTCCATTGTTGAGGTTGTTGTTGACGTTGTTGGTGATTTTCAATGTTGAGGTTGCGGTTGAATTTGTTGGTGTTTTTCAAAGTTGATGTTGTTGAAATTATTGGTGTTATCAATGGTTTTTTTTAAATCTTTTTTGTATTTTTCAAAGTTGAGGTTGCAGTTGAAATTGTTGGTGTTTTGCAATGTTGAGGTTGTTGAATTTGTTGGTGTTTTTCAAAGTTGAGGTTGTTGTTGAATTTTTTGGTGTTTTCCATTGTTGAGATTTTTGTTGAATTTGTTGGTGATTTTCAATGTTGAGGTTGTTGTTGAATTTTTTGGTGTTTTTCATTGTTGAGGTTTTTGTTGAATTTGTTAGCGGTTTTGAATGTTGAGGTTGTTGATGAATTTTTTGGTGTTTTTCATTGTTGAGGTTTAAGTTGAAATTGTTTGTGTTTTCATTGTTGAGGTTGTTGTTGCATTTGTTGGTGATTTTCAATATTGAGGTTCTGGTTCAATTTGTTGTTGTTTTTCCATGTTGAGGTTTTTGAATTTGTTGGTGTTTTTCAAAGTTAAGGTTGTTGTTGAATTTGTTGGTGATTTTCAATGTTGAGGTTGTTGTTGCATTTTTTGATGTTTTTCATTGCTGAGGTTGTTGTTGAATTTGTTGATGATTTTCAATGTTGAGGTTGTTGAATTCATTGGTGTTATCAATGGTTTTTTTTGATCATTTTTCTATGTTTCAAAGTTGAGGTTGCAGTTGAAATTGTTGGTGTTTTGCAATGTTGAGGTTGTTGAAGTTGTTGGTGTTGTTGAAAGTTGAGGTTGTTGTTGAATTTTTCGTTGTTTTTCATTGTTGAGGTTTTTGTTGAATTTTTTGTTGTTTTTGAATGTTGAGGTTGTTGATGCATTATTTTTTGTTTTTCATTGTTGAGGTTGTTGTTGAATTTCTTGGTGATTTTCAATGTTGTGGTTGTTGTTGAATTTTTAGGTGTTTTTCATTGTTGAGGTTTCTGTTGAGTTTGTTGGTTTTTTTGAATGTTGAGGTTGTTGATGAATCTTTCGGTGATTTTCATTGTTGAGGTTTTTGTTGAATTTGTTGGTGTTTTTCATTGTTGAGGTTGTTGTTGAATTTGTTGGTGATTTTCAATGTTGAGGTTGTTGAATTCTTTGGTGTTATGAATGGTTTTTTTTGATCATTTTTCTATTTTTCAAAGTTGAGGTTTCAGTTGAAATTGTGGTGTTTTTCAATGTTGAGGTTGTTGAAGTTGTTGGTGTTGTTGAAAGTTGAGGTTGTTGTTGAATTTTTCGGTGTTTTTCATTGTTGAGGTTTTTGTTGAATTTTTTGTTGTTTTTGAATGTTGAGGTTGTTGATGCATTATTTGATGTTTTTCATTGTTGAGGTTGTTGTTGAATTTGTTGGTGATTTTCAATGATGAGGTTGTTGTTGAGTTTTTAGGTGTTTTTCATTGTTGTGGTTTCTGTTGAATTTGTTGGTACTTTTGAATGTTGAGGTTGTTGATGAATCTTTCGGTGATTTTCGTTGTTGAGATTTTTGTTCAATTTGTTGGTGTTTTTCATTGTTGAGGTTGTTGTTGAATTTGTTGCTATTTTTCAATGTTGAGGTTGTGGTTGAATTTGTTGGTGTTTTTCCATGTTGAGGTTTTTGAATTTGTTGGTGTTTTTCAAAGTTGATGTTGTTATTGAATTTGTTGGTGATTTTCAATGTTGAGTTTGTTGTTGAATTTTTCGGTGTTTTTCATTGTTGAGGTTTTTGTTGAAATTGTTTGTGTTTTTCATTGTTGAGGTTGTTGTTGAATTTGTTGGTGATTTTCAATATTGAGGTTCTGGTTCAATTTGTTGTTGTTTTTCCATGTTGAGGTTTTTGAATTTGTTGGTGTTTTTCAAAGTTGAGGTTGTTGTTGAATTTGTTGGTGATTTTCAATGTTGAGGTTGTTGTTGCATTTTTTTGATGTTTTTCATTGCTGAGGTTGTTGTTGAATTTGTTGGTGATTTTCAATGTTGAGGTTGTTGAATTCATTGGTGTTATCAATGGTTTTTTTTGATCATTTTTCTATTTTTCAAAGTTGAGGTTGCAGTTGAAATTGTTGGTGTTTTTCAATGTTGAGTTTGTTGAAGTTGTTGGTGTTGTTGAAAGTTGAGGTTGTTGTTGAATTTTTCGGTGTATTTCATTGTTGAGGTTTTTGTTGAATTTTTTGTTGTTTTTGAATGTTGAGGTTGTTGATGCATTATTTGGTGTTTTTCCTTGTTGAGGTTTTTGTTGAATTTGTTGGTGATTTTCAATGTTGAGGTTGTTGTTGAATATTTTGGTGTTTTTCATTGTAGAGGTTTTTGTTGAATTTGTTAGCGTTTTTGAATGTTGAGGTTGTTGATGAATTTTTTGGTGTTTTTCATTGTTGAGGCTTTTGTTGAAATTGTTTGTGTTTTTCATTGTTGGGGTTGTTGTTGAATTTGTTGGTGATTTTCAATATTGAGGTTCTGGTTCAATTTGTTGTTGTTTTTCCATGTTGAGGTTTTTGAATTTGTTTGTGTTTTTCAAAGCTGAGTTTGTTGTTGAATTTGTTGGTGTTTTTCATTGTTGAGGTTTTTGTTGAATTTGTTGGTGTTTTTCAATGTTGAGGTTGTTGAATTTGTTTGTGTTTTTCAAAGCTGAGTTTGTTGTTGAATTTGTTGGTGTTTTTCATTGTTGAGGTTTTTGTTGAATTTGTTGGTGTTTTTCATTGTTGAGGTTGTTGTTGACTTTGTTGGTGATTTTCAATGTTGAGGTTGTGGTTGAATTTGTTGGTGTTATTCAAAGTTGATGTTGTTGAAATTATTGGTGTTATCAATGGTTTTTTAAAATCTTTTTTGTATTTTTCAAAGTTGAGGTTGCAGTTGAAATTGTTGGTGTTTTGCAATGTTGAGGTTGTTGAATTTGTTGGTGTTTTTCAAAGTTGAGGTTGTGGTTGAATTTGTTGGTGTTTTCCATTATTGAGGTTTTTGAATTTGTTGTTGTTTTTCAAAGTTGATGTTGTTGTTGAATTTGTTGGTGATTTTCAATGTTGAGTTTGTTGTTGATTTTTTCGGTGTTTTTCATTGTTGAGGTTATTGTTGAATTTTTTGTTGTATTTGAATGTTGAGGTTGTTGATGCATTATTTGATGTTTTTCATTGTTGAGGTTATTGTTGAATTTGTTGATGTTTTTCATTATTGAGGTTGTTGAATTTATTGGTATTTTTCAAAGTTGACGTTGTTGATGAATTTTTTGGTGTTTTTCATTGATGAGGTTGTTGTTGAATTTGTTGCTGTTTCTGAATGTTGAGGTTGTTGTTGAATTGTTTGATGTTTTTCATTGTTGAGGTTGTTGTTAAATTTGTTGGTGATTTTCAATATTGAGGTTGTTGTAGAATTTGTTGTTGTTATCAATTTTTATTTTGTTGAACCTTTTTGTATGTTTGAAAGTTGAGGTTGTTGTTGAATTTGTTGGTGTTTTTCAATGTTGAGGTTGTTGAATTTGTTTGTGCTTTTCAAAGCTGAGTTTGTTGTTGAATTTTTGGTGTTCTTCATTGTTGAGGTTTTTGTTGAATTTGTTGGTGTTTTCCATTGTTGAGGTTGTTGTTGACGTTGTTGGTGATTTTCAATGTTGAGGTTGCGGTTGAATTTGTTGGTGTTTTTCAAAGTTGATGTTGTTGAAATTATTGGTGTTATCAATGGTTTTTTTTAAATCTTTTTTGTATTTTTCAAAGTTGAGGTTGCAGTTGAAATTGTTGGTGTTTTGCAATGTTGAGGTTGTTGAATTTGTTGGTGTTTTTCAAAGTTGAGGTTGTTGTTGAATTTTTTGGTGTTTTCCATTGTTGAGATTTTTGTTGAATTTGTTGGTGATTTTCAATGTTGAGGTTGTTGTTGAATTTTTTGGTGTTTTTCATTGTTGAGGTTTTTGTTGAATTTGTTAGCGGTTTTGAATGTTGAGGTTGTTGATGAATTTTTTGGTGTTTTTCATTGTTGAGGTTTTAGTTGAAATTGTTTGTGTTTTCATTGTTGAGGTTGTTGTTGCATTTGTTGGTGATTTTCAATATTGAGGTTCTGGTTCAATTTGTTGTTGTTTTTCCATGTTGAGGTTTTTGAATTTGTTGGTGTTTTTCAAAGTTAAGGTTGTTGTTGAATTTGTTGGTGATTTTCAATGTTGAGGTTGTTGTTGCATTTTTTGATGTTTTTCATTGCTGAGGTTGTTGTTGAATTTGTTGATGATTTTCAATGTTGAGGTTGTTGAATTCATTGGTGTTATCAATGGTTTTTTTTGATCATTTTTCTATGTTTCAAAGTTGAGGTTGCAGTTGAAATTGTTGGTGTTTTGCAATGTTGAGGGTGTTGAAGTTGTTGGTGTTGTTGAAAGTTGAGGTTGTTGTTGAATTTTTCGGTGTTTTTCATTGTTGAGGTTTTTGTTGAATTTTTTGGTGTTTTTGAATGTTGAGGTTGTTGATGCATTATTTGGTGTTTTTCATTGTTGAGCTTGTTGTTGAATTTGTTGGTGATTTTCAATGTTGTGGTTGTTGTTGAATTTTTAGGTGTTTTTCATTGTTGAGGTTTCTGTTGAGTTTGTTGGTTTTTTTGATTGTTGAGGTTGTTGATGAATCTTTCGGTGTTTTACATTGTTGAGGTTTTTGTTGAATTTGTTGGTGTTTTTCATTGTTGAGGTTGTTGTTGAATTTGTTGGTGATTTTCAATGTTGAGGTTGTTGAATTCATTGGTGTTATGAATGGTTTTATTTGATCATTTTTGTATTTTTCAAAGTTGAGCTTGCAGTTGAATTTGTTGGTGTTTTTCAATGTTGAGGTTGTTGAAGTTGTTGGTGTTTTTCAAAGTTGAGGTTGTTGTTTAATTTTTTCGGTGTTTTTCATTGTTGAGGTTTTTGTTGAATCTTTTGGTGTTTTTGAATGTTGAGGTTGTTGATGCATTATTTGGTGCTTTTCATTGTTGAGGTTTTTGTTGAATTTGTTGGTGACTTTCAATGTTGAGTTTGTTGTTGAATTTTTCGGTGTTTTTCATTGATCAGGTTTTTGTTGAATTTTTTGTTGTTTTTGAATGTTGTGGTTGTTGATGCATTATTTGATGTTTTTCATTGTTGAGGTTATTGTTGAATTTGTTGGTGTTTTTCATTATTGAGGTTGTTGAATTTATTGGTATTTTTCAAAGTTGACGTTGTTGTTGAATTTTTTGGTGTTTTTAATTGTTGAGGTTTTTGATGAATTTGTTGCTGTTTTTGAATGTTGAGGTTGTTGATGAATTTTTTGGTGTTTTTCATTGATGAGGTTGTTGTTGAATTTGTTGGTGTTTTTGAATGTTGAGGTTGTTGTTGAATTGTTTGATGTTTTTCATTGTTGAGGTTGTTGTTAAATTTGTTGGTGATTTTCAATGTTGACGTTGTGGTTGAATTTGTTGGTGTTTTTCCATGTTGAGGTTTTTGAATTTGTTAGTGTTTTTCAAAGTTGATGTTGTTGTTGAATTTGTTGGTGATTTTCAATGTTGAGTTTGTTGTTGAATTTTTCGGTGTTTTTCATTGTTCAGGTTTTTGTTGAATCTGTTGCTGTTTTTGAATGTTGAGGTTGTTGATGAATTTTTTGGTGTTTTTCATTGATGAGGTTGTTGATGAATTTGTTGGTGTTTTTGAATGTTGTGGTTGTTGTTGAATTGTTTGATGTTTTTCATTGTTGAGGTTGTTGTTAAATTTGTTGGTGATTTTCAATATTGAGGTTGTTGTTGAATTTATTGTTGATTTTCAATGTTGAGGTTGTTGTTGCATTTTTTGATGTTTTTCATTGCTGAGGTTGTTGTTGAATTTGTTGGTGATTTTCAATGTTGAGGTTGTTGAATTCATTGGTGTTATGAATGGTATTTTTAGATCATTTTTCTATTTTTCAAAGCTGAGGTTGCAGTTGAAATTGTTGGTGTTTTTCAATGTTGAGGTTGTTGAAGTTGTTGGTGTTGTTGAAAGTTGAGGTTGTTGTTGAATTTTTCGGTGTTTTTCATTGTTGAGGTTTTTGTTGAAGTTTTTGTTGTTTTTGAATGTTGAGGTTGTTGATGCATTATTTGGTGTTTTTCATTGTTGAGGTTGTTGTTGAATTTGTTGGTGATTTTCAATGATGAGGTTGTTTTTGAGTTTTTAGGTGTTTTTCATTGTTGTGGTTTCTGTTGAATTTGTTGGTACTTTTGAATGTTGAGGTTGTTGATGAATCTTTCGGTGATTTTCGTTGTTGAGGTTTTTGTTGAATTTGTTGGTGTTTTTCATTGTTGAAGTTGTTGTTGAATTTGTTGGTGATTTTCAATGTTGAGGTTGTGGTTGAATTTGTTGGTGTTTGTCCATGTTGAGGTTTTTGAATTTGTTGGTGTTTTTCAATGTTGATGTTGTTGTTGAATTTGTTGGTGATTTTCAATGTTGAGTTTGTTGTTGAATTTTTGGTGTTTTTCATTGTTGAGGTTGTTGCTGAAATTGTTGGAGTTTTTCAATGTTGAGGTTGTTGTTGAATTTTTTGGTGATTATCAATGTTGGGTTTGTTGTTGAATTTGTTGGTGTTTTTCATTGTTGAGGTTGTTGTTGAATTTGTTGGTGATTTTCAATGTTGAGGTTGTGGTTGAATTTGTTGGTGTTTTTCCATGTTGAGGTTTTTGAATTTGTTGGTGTTTTTCAAAGTTGATGTTGTTGTTGAATTTGTTGGTGATTTTCAATGTTGAGTTTGTTGTTGATTTTTTCGGTGTTTTTCATTGTTGAGGTTATTGTTGAATTTTTTGTTGTTTTTGAATGTTGAGGTTGTTGATGCATTATTTGTTGTGTTTCTTTGTTGAGGTTTTTGTTGAATTTGTTGGTGTTTTTCATTATTGAGGTTGTTGAATTTATTGGTATTTTTCAAAGTTGACGTTGTTGTTGAATTTTTTGGTGTTTTTAATTGTTGAGGTTTTCGTTGAATTTGTTGCTGTTTTTGAATTTTGAGGTTGTTGATGAATTTTTTGGTGTTTTTCATTGATGAGGTTGTTGTTGAATTTGTTGCTGTTTCTGAATGTTGAGGTTGTTGTTGAATTGTTTGATGTTTTTCATTGTTGAGGTTGTTGTTAAATTTGTTGGTGATTTTCAATATTGAGGTTGTTGTAGAATTTGTTGTTGTTATCAATTTTTATTTTGTTGAACCTTTTTGTATTTTTGAAAGTTGAGGTTGTTGTTGAATTTGTTGGTGTTTTTCAATGTTGAGGTTGTTGAATTTGTTTGTGCTTTTCAAAGCTGAGTTTGTTGTTGAATTTTTGGTGTTTTTCATTGTTGAGGTTTTTGTTGAATTTGTTGGTGTTTTTGATTGTTGAGGTTGTTGTTGACTTTGTTGGTGATTTTCAATGTTGAGGTTGTGGTTGAATTTGTTGGTGTTTTTCAAAGTTGATGTTGTTGAAATTATTGGTGTTATCAATGGTTTTTTTAAAATCTTTTTTGTATTTTTCAAAGTTGAGGTAGCAGTTGAAATTGTTGGTGTTTTGCAATGTTGAGGTTGTTGAATTTGTTGGTGTTTTTCAAAGTTGAGGTTGTTGCTGAATTTTTCGGTGTTTTTCATTGTTGAGGTTTTTGTTGAATTTTTTGTTGTTTTTGAATGTTGAGGTTGTTGATGCATTATTTGGTGTTTTTCATTGTTGAGGTTGTTGTTGAATTTTTTGATGATTTTCAATGATGAGGTTGTTGTTGAGTTTTTAGGTGTTTTTCATTGTTGTGGTTTCTGTTGAATTTGTTGGTACTTTTGAATGTTGAGGTTGTTGATGAATCTTTCGGTGATTTTCGTTGTTGAGGTTTTTGTTCAATTTGTTGGTGCTTTTCATTGTTGAAGTTGCTGTTGAATTTGTTGGTGATTTTCAATGTTGAGGTTGTGGTTGAATTTGTTGGTGTTTGTCCATGTTGAGGTTTTTGAATTTGTTGGTGTTATTCAAAGTTGATGTTGTTGTTGAATTTGTTGGTGATTTTCAATGTTGAGTTTGTTGTTGAATTTTTTGGTGTTTTTCATTGTTGAGGTTGTTGCTGAAATTGTTGGAAATTTTCAATGTTGAGGTTGTTGTTGAATTTTTTGGTGATTATCAATGTTGAGTTTGTTGTTGAATTTGTTGGTGTTTTTCATTGTTGAGGTTGTTGTTGAATTTGTTGGTGATTTTCAATGTTGAGGTTGTGGTTGAATTTGTTGGTGTTTTTCCATGTTGAGGTTTTTGAATTTGTTGGTGTTTTTCAAAGTTGATGTTGTTGTTGAATTTGTTGGTGATTTTCAATGTTGAGTTTGTTGTTGAATTTTTCAGTGTTTTTCATTGTTGAGGTTTTTGTTGAATTTTTTGTTGTTTTTGAATGTTGAGGTTGTTGATGCATTATTTGATGTTTTTCATTGTTGAGGTTTTTGTTGAATTTGTTGGTGTTATTCATTATTGAGGTTGTTGAATTTATTGGTATTTTTCAAAGTTGACGTTGTTGTTGAATTTTTTGGTGTTTTTAATTGTTGAGGTTTTTGTTGAATTTGTTGCTGTTTTTGAATTTTGAGGTTGTTGATGAATTTTTTGGTGTTTTTCATTGATGAGGTTGTTGTTGAATTTGTTGCTGTTTCTGAATGTTGAGGTTGTTGTTGAATTGTTTGATGTTTTTCATTGTTGAGGTTGTTGTTAAATTTGTTGGTGATTTTCGATATTGAGGTTGTTGTAGAATTTGTTGTTGTTATCAATTATTATTTTGTTGAACCTTTTTGTATTTTTGAAAGTTGAGGTTGTTGTTGAATTTGTTTGTGCTTTTCAAATCTGAGTTTGTTGTTGAATTTTTGGTGTTTTTCATTGTTGAGGTTTTTGTTGAATTTGTTGGTGTTTTTCATTGTTGAGGTTGTTGTTGACTTTGTTGGTGATTTTCAATGTTGAGGTTGTGGTTGAATTTGTTGGTGTTTTTCAAAGTTGATGTTGTTGAAATTATTGGTGTTATCAATGGTTTCTTTAAAATCTTTTTTGTATTTTTCATAGTTGAGGTTGCAGTTGAAATTTTTGGTGTTTTGCAATGTTGAGGTTGTTGAATTTGTTGGTGATTTTCAAAGTTGAGGTTGTTGTTGAATTTTTTGGTGTTTTTCATTGTTGAGGTTTTTGTTGAATTTGTTGGTGATTTTCAATGTTGAGGTTGTTGTTGAATTTTTTGGTGTTTTTCATTGTTGAGGTTTTTGTTGAATTTGTTAGCGGTTTTGAATGTTGAGGTTGTTGATGAATTTTTTGGTGTTTTTCATTGTTGAGGTTTTTGTTGAAATTGTTTGTGTTTTTCATTGTTGAGGTTGTTGTTGCATTTGTTGGTGATTTTCAATATTGAGGTTCTGGTTCAATTTGTTGTTGTTTTTCCATGTTGAGGTTGTTGAATTCATTGGTGTTATCAATGGTTTTTTTTGATCATTTTTCTATGTTTCAAAGTTGAGGTTGCAGTTGAAATTGTTGGTGTTTTTCAACGTTGAGGGTGTTGAAGTTGTTGGTGTTGTTGAAAGTTGAGGTTGTTGTTGAATTTTTCGGTCTTTTTCATTGTTGAGGTTTTTGTTGAATTTTTTGTTGTTTTTGAATGTTGAGGTTGTTGATGCATTATTTGGTGTTTTTCATTGTTGAGGTTGTTGTTGAATTTGTTGGTGATTTTCAATGTTGTGGTTGTTGTTGAATTTTTAGGTGTTTTTCATTGTTGAGGTTTCTGTTGAGTTTGTTGGTTTTTTTGAATGTTGAGGTTGTTGATGAATCTTTCGGTGTTTCTCATTGTTGAGGTTTTTGTTGAATTTGTTGGTGATTTTCATTGTTGAGGTTGTTGTTGAATTTGTTGGTGATTTTCAATGTTGAGGTTGTTGAATTCATTGGTGTTATGAATGGTTTTTTTGATAATTTTTGTATTTTTCAAAGTTGAGCTTGCAGTTGAATTTGTTGGTGTTTTTCAATGTTGAGGTTGTTGAAGTTGTTGGTGTTTTTCAAAGTTGAGGTTGTTGTTTAATTTTTTCGGTGTTTTTCATTGTTGAGGTTTTTGTTGAATCTTTTGGTGTTTTTGAATGTTGAGGTTGTTGATGCATTATTTGGTGCTTTTCATTGTTGAGGTTTTTGTTGAATTTGTTGGTGACTTTCAATGTTGAGGTTGTTGTTGAATTTTTAGGTGTTTTTCATTTTTGAGGTTGTTGTTGAATTTGTTGGTGATTTTCAATGTTGAGGTTGTGGTTGAATTTGTTGGTGATTTTCCATGTTGAGGTTTTTGAATTTGTTGGTGTTTTTCAAAGTTGATGTTGTTGTTGAATTTGTTGGTGATTTTCAATGTTGAGTTTGTTGTTGAATTTTTCGGTGTTTTTCATTGATCAGGTTTTTGTTGAATTTTTTGTTGTTTTTGAATGTTGAGGTTGTTGTTGAATTGTTTGATGTTTTTCATTGTTGAGGTTGTTGTTAAATTTGTTGGTGATTTTCAATATTGAGGTTGTTGTAGAATTTGTTGTTGTTATCAATTTTTATTTTGTTGAACCTTTTTGTATTTTTGAAAGTTGAGGTTGTTGTTGAATTTGTTTGTGCTTTTCAAAGCTGAGTTTGTTGTTGAATTTTTGGTGTTTTTCGTTGTTGAGGTTTTTGTTGAATTTGTTGGTGTTTTTCATTGTTGAGGTTGTTGTTGACTTTGTTGGTGATTTTCAATGTTGAGGTTGTGGTTGAATTTGTTGGTGTTTTTCAAAGTTGATGTTGTTGAAATTATTGGTGTTATCAATGGTTTTTTTAAAATCTTTTTTGTATTTTTCAAAGTTGAGGTTGCAGTTGAAATTGTTGGTGTTTTGCAATGTTGAGGTTGTTGAATTTGTTGGTGTTTTTCAAAGTTGAGGTTGTTGTTGAATTTTTTGGTGTTTTTCATTGTTGAGGTTTTTGTTGAATTTGTTGGTGATTTTCAATGTTGAGGTTGTTGTTGAATTTTTTGGTGTTTTTCATTGTTGAGGTTTTTGTTGAATTTGTTAGCGGTTTTGAATGTTGATGTTGTTGATGAATTTTTTGTTGTTTTTCATTGTTGAGGTTTTTGTTGAATCTTTTGGTATTTTTGAATGTTGAGGTTTTTGATGCATTATTTGGTGCTTTTCATTGTTGAGGTTTTTATTGAATTTGTTGGTGACTTTCAATGTTGAGGTTGTTGAAGAATTTTTAGGTGTTTTTCATTTTTGAGGTTGTTGTTGAATTTGTTGGTGATTTTCAATGTTGATGTTGTGGTTGAATTTGTTGGTGTTTTTCCATGTTGAGGTTTTTGAATTTGTTGGTGTTTTTCAAAGTTGATGTTGTTGTTGAATTTGTTGGTGATTTTCAATGTTGAGTTTGTTGTTGAATTTTTCAGTGTTTTTCATTGTTGAGGTTATTGTTGAATTTTTTGTTGTTTTTGAATGTTGAGGTTATTGATGCATTATTTGATGTTTTTCATTGTTGAGGTTTTTTTTTGAATTTGTTGGTGTTTTTCATTATTGAGGTTGTTGAATTTATTGGTATTTTTCAAAGTTGACGTTGTTGTTGAATTTTTTGGTGTTTTTAATTGTTGAGGTTTTTGTTGAATTTGTTGCTGTTTTTGAATTTTCAGGTTGTTGATGAATTTTTTGGTGTTTTTCATTGATGAGGTTGTTGTTGAATTTGTTGCTGTTTCTGAATGTTGAGGTTGTTGTTGAATTGTTTGATGTTTTTCATTGTTGAGGTTGTTGTTAAATTTGTTGGTGATTTTCAATATTGAGGTTGTTGTAGAATTTGTTGTTGTTATCAATTTTTATTTTGTTGAACCTTTTTGTATTTTTGAAAGTTGAGGTTGTTGTTGAATTTGTTTGTGCTTTTCAAAGCTGAGTTTGTTGTTGAATTTTTGGTGTTTTTCATTGTTGAGGTTTTTGTTGAATTTGTTGGTGTTTTTCATTGTTGAGGTTGTTGTTGACTTTGTTGGTGATTTTCAATGTTGAGGTTGTGGTTGAATTTGTTGGTCTTTTTCAAAGTTGATGTTGTTGAAATTATTGGTGTTATCAATGGTTTTTTTAAAATCTTTTTTGTATTTTTCAAAGTTGAGGTTGCAGTTGAAATTGTTGGTGTTTTGCAATGTTGATGTTGTTGAATTTGTTGGTGATTTTCAAAGTTGAGGTTGTTGTTGAATTTTTTGGTGTTTTTCATTGTTGAGGTTTTTGTTGAATTTGTTGGTGATTTTCAATGTTGAGGTTGTTGTTGAATTTTTTGGTGTTTTTCATTGTTGAGGTTTTTGTTGAATTTGTTAGCGGTTTTGAATGTTGAGGTTGTTGATGAATTTTTTGGTGTTTTTCATTGTTGAGATTTTTGTTGAAATTGTTTGTGTTTTTCATTGTTGAGGTTGTTGTTGCATTTGTTGGTGATTTTCAATATTGACGTTCTGGTTCAATTTGTTGTTGTTTTTCCATGTTGAGGTTGTTGAATTCATTGGTGTTATCAATGGTTTTTTTTGATCATTTTTCTATGTTTCAAAGTTGAGGTTGCAGTTGAAATTGTTGGTGTTTTTCAACGTTGAGGGTGTTGAAGTTGTTGGTGTTGTTGAAAGTTGAGGTTGTTGTTGAATTTTTTCGGTCTTTTTCATTGTTGAGGTTTTTGTTGAATTTTTTGTTGTTTTTGAATGTTGAGGTTGTTGATGCATTATTTGGTGCTTTTCATTGTGAAGGTTTTTGTTGAATTTCTTGGTGACTTTCAATGTTGAGGTTGTTGTTGAATTTTTAGGTGTTTTTCATTTTTGAGGTTGTTATTGAATTTGTTGGTGATTTTCAATGTTGAGGTTGTGGTTGAATTTGTTGGTGTTTTTCCATGTTGAGGTTTTTGAATTTGTTGGTGTTTTTCAAAGTTGATGTTGTTGTTGAATTTGTTGGTGATTTTCAATGTTGAGTTTGTGGTTGAATTTGTTGGTGTTTTTCCATGTTGAGGTTTTTGAATTTGTTGGTGTTTTTCAAAGTTGATGTTGTTGTTGAATTTGTTGGTGATTTTCAATGTTGAGTTTGTTGTTGAATTTTTCGGTGTTTTTCATTGATCAGGTTTTTGTTGAATGTTTTGTTGTTTTTGAATGTTGAGGTTGTTGTTGAATTGTTTGATGTTTTTCATTGTTGAGGTTGTTGTTAAATTTGTTGGTGATTTTCAATATTGAGGTTGTTGAAGAATTTGTTGTTGTTATCAATTTTTATTTTGTTGAACCTTTTTGTATTTTTGAAAGTTGAGGTTGTTGTTGAATTTGTTTGTGCTTTTCAAAGCTGAGTTTGTTGTTGAATTTTTGGTGTTTTTCATTGTTGAGGTTTTTGTTGAATTTGTTGGTGTTTTTCATTGTTGAGGTTGTTGTTGACTTTGTTGGTGATTTTCAATGTTGAGGTTGTGGTTGAATTTGTTGGTGTTTTTCAAAGTTGATGTTGTTGAAATTATTGGTGTTATCAATGGTTTTTTTAAAATCTTTTTTGTATTTTTCAAAGTTGAGGTTGCAGTTGAAATTGTTGGTGTTTTGCAATGTTGAGGTTGTTGAATTTGTTGGTGATTTTCAAAGTTGAGGTTGTTGTTGTATTTTTTGGTGTTTTTCATTGTTGAGGTTATTGTTGAATTTGTTGGTGATTTTCAATGTTGTGGTTGTTGAATTTTTAGGTGTTTTTCATTGTTGAGGTTTCTGTTGAGTTTGTTGGTTTTTTTGAATGTTGAGGTTGTTGATGAATCTTTCGGTGTTTTTCATTGTTGAGGTTTTTGTTGAATTTGTTGGTGTTTTTCATTGTTGAGGTTGTTGTTGAATTTGTTGGTGATTTTCAATGTTGAGGTTGTTGAATTCATTGGTGTTATGAATGGTTTTTTTGATCATTTTTGTATTTTTCAAAGTTGAGCGTGCAGTTGAATTTGTTGGTGTTTTTCAATGTTGTGGTTGTTGAAGTTGTTGGTGTTTTTCAAAGTTGAGGTTGTTGTTTAATTTTTTCGGTGTTTTTCATTGTTGAGGTTTTTGTTGAATCTTTTGGTGTTTTTGAATGTTGAGGTTGTTGATGCATTATTTGGTGCTTTTCATTGTTGAGGTTTTTGTTGAATTTGTTGGTGACTTTCAATGTTGAGGTTGTTGTTGAATTTTTAGGTGTTTTTCATTGTTGAGGTTGTTGTTGAATTTGTTGGTGATTTTCAATGTTGAGGTTGTGGTTGAATTTGTTGGTGTTTTTCCATGTTGAGGTTTTTGAATTTGTTGGTGTTTTTCAAAGTTGATGTTGTTGTTGAATTTGTTGGTGATTTTCAATGTTGAGTTTGTTGTTGAATTTTTCGGTGTTTTTCATTGATCAGGTTTTTGTTGAATTTTTTGTTGTTTTTGAATGTTGAGGTTGTTGATGCATTATTTGATCTTTTTCATTGTTGAGGTTTTTGTTGAATTTGTTGGTGTTTTTCATTATTGAGGTTGTTGAATTTATTGGTATTTTTCAAAGTTGACGTTGTTGTTGAATTTTTTGGTGTTTTTAATTGTTGAGGTTTTTGTTGAATTTGTTGCTGTTTTTGAATGTTGAGGTTGTTGATGAATTTTTTGGTGTTGTTCATTGATGAGGTTGTTGTTGAATTTGTTGGTGTTTTTGAATGTTGAGGTTGTTGTTGAATTGTTTGATGTTTTTCATTGTTGAGGTTGTTGTTAAATTTGTTGGTGATTTTCAATATTGAGGTTGTTGTTGAATTTGTTGGTGATTTTCAATGTTGAGTTTGTTGTTGAATTATTCGGTGTTTTTCATTGTTGAGGTTTTTGTTGAATTTGTTGCTGTTTTTGAATGTTGAGGTTGTTGATGAATTTTTTGGTGTTTTTCATTGATGAGGTTGTTGTTGAATTTGTTGGTGTTTTTGAATGTTGAGGTTGTTGTTGAATTGTTTGATGTTTTTCATTGTTGAGGTTGTTGTTAAATTTGTTGGTGATTTTCAATATTGAGGTTGTTGTTGAATTTGTTGGTGATTTTCAATGTTGAGGTTGTTGTTGCATTTTTTGATGTTTTTCATTGCTGAGGTTGTTGTTGAATTTGTTGGTGATTTTCAATGTTGTGGTTGTTGAAATCATTGGTGTTATGAATGGTATTTTTTGATCATTTTTCTATTTTTCAAAGCTGAGCTTGCAGTTGAAATTGTTGGTGTTTTCCAATGTTAAGGTTGTTGAAGTTGTTGGTGTTGTTGAATGTTGAGGTTGTTGTTGAATTTTTCGGTGTTTTTCATTGTTGAGGTTTTTGTTGAAGTTTTTGTTGTTTTTGAATGTTGAGGTTGTTGATGCATTATTTGGTGTTTTTCATTGTTGAGGTTGTTGTTGAATTTGTTGGTGATTTTCAATGATGAGGTTGTTGTTGAGTTTTTAGGTGTTTTTCATTGTTGTGGTTTCTTTTGAATTTGTTGGTACTTTTGAATGTTGAGGTTGTTGATGAATCTTTCGGTGATTTTCGTTGTTGAGGTTTTTGTTCAATTTGTTGGTGTTTTTCATTGTTGAAGTTGTTGTTGAATTTGTTGATGATTTTCAATGTTGAGGTTGTGGTTGAATTTGTTGGTGTTTGTCCATGTTGAGGTTTTTGAATTTGTTGGTGTTTTTCAAAGTTGATGTTGTTGTTGAATTTGTTGGTGATTTTCAATGTTGAGTTTGTTGTTGAATTTTTTGGTGTTTTTCATTGTTGAGGTTGTTGCTGAAATTGTTGGAGTTTTTCAATGTTGAGGTTGTTGTTGAATTTTTTGGTGATTATCAATGTTGAGTTTGTTGTTGAATTTGTTGGTGTTTTTAATTGTTGAGGTTGTTGTTGAATTTGTTGGTGATTTTCAATGTTGAGGTTGTGGTTGAATTTGTTGGTGTTTTTCCATGTTGAGGTTTTTGAATTTGTTGGTGTTTTTCAAAGTTGATGTTGTTGTTGAATTTGTTGGTGATTTTCAATGTTGAGTTTGTTGTTGAATTTTTCGGTGTTTTTCATTGTTGAGGTTATTGTTGAATTTTTTGTTGTTTTTGAATGTTGAGGTTGTTGATGCATTATTTGATGTTTTTCATTGTTGAGGTTTTTGTTGAATTTGTTGGTGTTTTTCATTATTGAGGTTGTTGAATTTATTGGTATTTTTCAAAGTTGACGTTGTTGTTGAATTTTTTGGTGTTTTTAATTGTTGAGGTTTTTGTTGAATTTGTTGCTGTTTTTGAATTTTGAGGTTGTTGATGAATTTTTTGGTGTTTTTCATTGATGAGGTTGTTGTTGAATTTGTTGCTGTTTCTGAATGTTGAGGTTGTTGTTGAATTTTTTGATGTTTTTCATTGTTGAGGTTGTTGTTAAATTTGTTGGTGATGTTCAATATTGAGGTTGTTGTAGAATTTGTTGTTGTTATCAATTTTTATTTTGTTGAACCTTTTTGTATTTTTGAAAGTTGAGGTTGTTGTTGACTTTGTTGGTGATTTTCAAAGCTGAGTTTGTTGTTGAATTTTTGGTGTTTTTCATTGTTGAGGTTTTTGTTGAATTTGTTGGTGTTTTTCATTGTTGAGGTTGTTGTTGACTTTGTTGGTGATTTTCAATGTTGAGGTTGTGGTTGAATTTTTTGGTGTTTTTCAAAGTTGATGTTGTTGAAATTATTGGTGTAATCAATGGTTTTTTTAAAATCTTTTTTGTATTTTTCAAAGTTGAGGTTGCAGTTGAAATTGTTGGTGTTTTGCAATGTTGAGGTTGTTGAATTTGTTGGTGATTTTCAAAGTTGAGGTTGTTGTTGAAATTTTTGGTGTTTTTCATTGTTGAGGTTTTCGTTGAATTTGTTGGTGATTTTCAATGTTGAGGTTGTTGTTGAATTTTTTGGTGTTTTTCATTGTTGAGGTTTTTGTTGAATTTGTTAGCGGTTTTGAATGTTGAGGTTGTTGATGAATTTTTTGGTGTTTTTCATTGTTGAGGTTTTTGTTGAAATTGTTTGTTTTTTTCATTGTTGAGGTTGTTGTTGCATTTGTTGGTGATTTTCAATATTGAGGTTCTGGTTCAATTTGTTGTTGTTTTTCCATGTTGAGGTTGTTGAATTCATTGGTGTTATCAATGGTTTTTTTTGATCATTTTTCTATGTTTCAAAGTTGAGGTTGCAGTTGAAATTGTTGGTGTTTTTCAATGTTGAGGGTGTTGAAGTTGTTGGTGTTGTTGAAAGTTGAGGTTGTTGTTGAATTTTTCGGTGTTTTTCATTGTTGAGGTTTTTGTTGAATTTTTTGTTGTTTTTGAATGTTGAGGTTGTTGATGCATTATTTGGTGTTTTTCATTGTTGAGGTTGTTGTTGAATTTGTTGGTGATTTTCAATGTTGTGGTTGTTGTTGAATTTTTAGGTGTTTTTCATTGTTGAGGTTTCTGTTGAGTTTGTTGGTTTTTTTGAATGTTGAGGTTGTTGATGAATCTTTCGGTGTTTTTCATTGTTGAGGTTTTTGTTGAATTTGTTGGTGTTTTTCATTGTTGAGGTTGTTGTTGAATTTGTTGGTGATTTTCAATGTTGAGGTTGTTGAATTCATTGGTGTTATGAATGGTTTTTTTGATAATTTTTGTATTTTTCAAAGTTGAGCTTGCAGTTGAATTTGTTGGTGTTTTTCAATGTTGAGGTTGTTGAAGTTGTTGGTGTTTTTCAAAGTTGAGGTTGTTGTTTAATTTTTTCGGTGTTTTTCATTGTTGAGGTTTTTGTTGAATCTTTTGGTGTTTTTGAATGTTGAGGTTGTTGATGCATTATTTGGTGCTTTTCATTGTTGAGGTTGTTGTTGAATTTGTTGGTGATTTTCAATGTTGAGGTTGTGGTTGAATTTGTTGGTGTTTTTCCATGTTGAGGTTTTTGAATTTGTTGGTGTTTTTCAAAGTTGATGTTGTTGTTGAATTTGTTGGTGATTTTCAATGTTGAGTTTGTTGTTGAATTTTTCGGTGTTTTTCATTGATCAGGTTTTTGTTGAATTTTTTGTTGTTTTTGAATGTTGAGGTTGTTGATGCATTATTTGATGTTTTTCATTGTTGAGGTTTTTGTTGAATTTGTTGGTGTTTTTCATTATTGAGGTTGTTGAATTTATTGGTATTTTTCAAAGTTAACGTTGTTGTTGAATTTTTTGGTGTTTTTAATTGTTGAGCTTTTTGTTGAATTTGTTGCTGTTTTTGAATGTTGAGGTTGTTGATGAATTTTTTGGTGTTGTTCATTGATGAGGTTGTTGTTGAATTTGTTGGTGTTTTTGAATGTTGAGGTTGTTGTTGAATTGTTTGATGTTTTTCATTGTTGAGGTTGTTGTTAAATTTGTTGGTGATTTTCAATATTGAGGTTGTTGTTGAATTTGTTGGTGATTTTCAATGTTGAGGTTGTGGTTGAATTTGTTGGTGTTTTTCCATGTTGAGGTTTTTGAATTTGTTGGTGTTTTTCAAAGTTGATGTTGTTGTTGAATTTGTTGGTGATTTTCAATGTTGAGTTTGTTGTTGAATTTTTCGGTGTTTTTCATTGTTGAGGTTTTTGTTGAATTTGTTGCTGTTTTTGAATGTTGAGGTTGTTGATGAATTTTTTGGTGTTTTTCATTGATGAGGTTGTTGTTGAATTTGTTGGTGTTTTTGAATGTTGAGGTTGTTGTTGAATTGTTTGATGTTTTTCATTGTTGAGGTTGTTGTTAAATTTGTTGGTGATTTTCAATATTGAGGTTGTTGTTGAATTTATTGTTGATTTTCAATGTTGAGGTTGTTGTTGCATTTTTTGATGTTTTTCATTGCTGAGGTTGTTGTTGAATTTGTTGGTGATTTTCAATGTTGTGGTTGTTGAAATCATTGGTGTTATGAATGGTATTTTTTGATCATTTTTCTATTTTTCAAAGCTGAGCTTGCAGTTGAAATTGTTAGTGTTTTTCAATGTTGAGGTTGTTGAAGTTGTTGGTGTTGTTGAAAGTTGAGTTTGTTGTTGAATTTGTTGGTGTTTTTCATTGTTGAGTTTGTTGAATTTATTGGTATTTTTCAAGGTTGACGTTGTTGTTGAATTTTTTGGTGTTTTTAATTGTTGAGGTTTTTGTTGAATTTGTTGCTCTTTTTGAATGTTGAGATTGTTGATGAATTTTTTGGTGATTTTCAATGTTGAGTTTGTTGTTGAATTTGTTGGTGTTTTTCATTGTTGAGTTTGTTGAATTTAATAGCATTTTTCAAGGTTGACGTTGTTGTTGAATTTTTTGGTGTTATTAATTGTTGAGGTTTTTGTTGAATTTGTTGCTGTTTTTGAATGTTGAGGTTGTTGATGAATTTTTTGGTGTTTTTCATTGATGAGGTTTTTGTTAAATTTGTTGGTGATTTTCAATATTGAGGTTGTTGTTGAATTTGTTGTTGTTATCAATTTTTATTTTGTTGAACCTTTTTGTATCTTTGAAAGTTGAGGTTGTTGTTGAATTTGTTGATGTTTTTCAATGTTGAGGTTGTTGAATTTGTTTGTGTTTTTCAAAGCTGAGTTTGTTGTTGAATTTGTTGGTGTTTTTCATTGTTGATGTTTTTGTTGAATTTGTTGGTGTTTTTCATTGTTGAGGTTGTTGAAATTATTGGTTTTATCAATGGTTTTTTTAAAATCTTTTTTGTATTTTTCAAAGTTGAGGTTGCAGTTGAAATTGTTGGTGTTTTGCAATGTTGAGGTTGTTGAATTTGTTGGTGTTTTTCAAAGTTGAGGTTGTTGTTGAATTTTTTGGTGTTTTTCATTTTTGAGGTTTTTGTTGAATTTGTTGGTGATTTTCAATGTTGAGGTTGATGTTGAATTTTTTGGTGTTTTTCATTGTTGAGGTTTTTGTTGAATTTGTTAGCGGTTTTGAATGTTGATGTTGTTGATGAATTTTTTGGTGTTTTTCATTGTTGAGGTTTTTGTTGAAATTGTTTGTGTTTTTCATTGTAGAGGTTGTTGTTGAATATGTTGGTGATTTTCAATATTGAGGTTCTGGTTCAATTTGTTGTTGTTTTTCCATGTTGTGGTTTTTGAATTTGTTGGAGCTTTTCAAAGTTGAGGTTGTTGTTGAATTTGTTGGTGATTTTCAATGTTGAGGTTGTTGTTGCATTTTTTGATGTTTTTCATTGCTGAGGTTGTTGTTGAATTTGTTGATGATTTTCAATGTTGAGGTTGTTGAATTCATTGATGTTATCAATGGGTTTTTTTGATCATTTTTCTATGTTTCAAAGTTGAGGTTGCAGTTGAAATTGTTGGTGTTTTTCAATGTTGAGGGTGTTGAAGTTGTTGGTGTTGTTGAAAGTTGAGGTTGTTTTTGAATATTTAGGTCTTTTTCATTGTTGAGGTTTTTGTTGAATTTGTTAGCGGTTTTGAATGTTGAGGTTGTTGATGAATTTTTTGGTGTTTTTCATTGTTGAGGTTTTTGTTGAAATTGTTTGTGTTTTTCATTGTTGAGGTTGTTGTTGCATTTGTTGGTGATTTTCAATATTGAGGTTCTGGTTCAATTTGTTGTTGTTTTTCCATGTTGAGGTTGTTGAATTCATTGGTGTTATCAATGGTTTTTTTTGATCATTTTTCTATGTTTCAAAGTTGAGGTTGCAGTTGAAATTGTTGGTGTTTTTCAACGTTGAGGGTGTTGAAGTTGTTGGTGTTGTTGAAAGTTGAGGTTGTTGTTGAATTTTTCGGTCTTTTTCATTGTTGAGGTTTTTGTTGAATTTTTTGTTGTTTTTGAATGTTGAGGTTGTTGATGCATTATTTGGTGTTTTTCATTGTTGAGGTTGTTGTTGAATTTGTTGGTGATTTTCAATGTTCTGGTTGTTGTTGAATTTTTAGGTGTTTTTCATTGTTGAGGTTTCTGTTGAGTTTGTTGGTTTTTTTGAATGTTGAGGTTGTTGATGAATCTTTCGGTGTTTCTCATTGTTGAGGTTTTTGTTGAATTTGTTGGTGATTTTCATTGTTGAGGTTGTTGTTGAATTTGTTGGTGATTTTCAATGTTGAGGTTGTTGAATTCATTGGTGTTATGAATGGTTTTTTTGATAATTTTTGTATTTTTCAAAGTTGAGCTTGCAGTTGAATTTGTTGGTGTTTTTCAATGTTGAGGTTGTTGAAGTTGTTGGTGTTTTTCAAAGTTGAGGTTGTTGTTTAATTTTTTCGGTGTTTTTCATTGTTGAGGTTTTTGTTGAATCTTTTGGTGTTTTTGAATGTTGAGGTTGTTGATGCATTATTTGGTGCTTTTCATTGTTGAGGTTTTTGTTGAATTTGTTGGTGACTTTCAATGTTGAGGTTGTTGTTGAATTTTTAGGTGTTTTTCATTTTTGAGGTTGTTGTTGAATTTGTTGGTGATTTTCAATGTTGAGGTTGTGGTTGAATTTGTTGGTGATTTTCCATGTTGAGGTTTTTGAATTTGTTGGTGTTTTTCAAAGTTGATGTTGTTGTTGAATTTGTTGGTGATTTTCAATGTTGAGTTTGTTGTTGAATTTTTCGGTGTTTTTCATTGATCAGGTTTTTGTTGAATTTTTTGTTGTTTTTGAATGTTGAGGTTGTTGTTGAATTGTTTGATGTTTTTCATTGTTGAGGTTGTTGTTAAATTTGTTGGTGATTTTCAATATTGAGGTTGTTGTAGAATTTGTTGTTGTTATCAATTTTTATTTTGTTGAACCTTTTTGTATTTTTGAAAGTTGAGGTTGTTGTTGAATTTGTTTGTGCTTTTCAAAGCTGAGTTTGTTGTTGAATTTTTGGTGTTTTTCGTTGTTGAGGTTTTTGTTGAATTTGTTGGTGTTTTTCATTGTTGAGGTTGTTGTTGACTTTGTTGGTGATTTTCAATGTTGAGGTTGTGGTTGAATTTGTTGGTGTTTTTCAAAGTTGATGTTGTTGAAATTATTGGTGTTATCAATGGTTTTTTTAAAATCTTTTTTGTATTTTTCAAAGTTGAGGTTGCAGTTGAAATTGTTGGTGTTTTGCAATGTTGAGGTTGTTGAATTTGTTGGTGTTTTTCAAAGTTGAGGTTGTTGTTGAATTTTTTGGTGTTTTTCATTGTTGAGGTTTTTGTTGAATTTGTTGGTGATTTTCAATGTTGAGGTTGTTGTTGAATTTTTTGGTGTTTTTCATTGTTGAGGTTTTTGTTGAATTTGTTAGCGGTTTTGAATGTTGATGTTGTTGATGAATTTTTTGTTGTTTTTCATTGTTGAGGTTTTTGTTGAATCTTTTGGTATTTTTGAATGTTGAGGTTTTTGATGCATTATTTGGTGCTTTTCATTGTTGAGGTTTTTATTGAATTTGTTGGTGACTTTCAATGTTGAGGTTGTTGAAGAATTTTTAGGTGTTTTTCATTTTTGAGGTTGTTGTTGAATTTGTTGGTGATTTTCAATGTTGATGTTGTGGTTGAATTTGTTGGTGTTTTTCCATGTTGAGGTTTTTGAATTTGTTGGTGTTTTTCAAAGTTGATGTTGTTGTTGAATTTGTTGGTGATTTTCAATGTTGAGTTTGTTGTTGAATTTTTCAGTGTTTTTCATTGTTGAGGTTATTGTTGAATTTTTTGTTGTTTTTGAATGTTGAGGTTATTGATGCATTATTTGATGTTTTTCATTGTTGAGGTTTTTTTTTGAATTTGTTGGTGTTTTTCATTATTGAGGTTGTTGAATTTATTGGTATTTTTCAAAGTTGACGTTGTTGTTGAATTTTTTGGTGTTTTTAATTGTTGAGGTTTTTGTTGAATTTGTTGCTGTTTTTGAATTTTCAGGTTGTTGATGAATTTTTTGGTGTTTTTCATTGATGAGGTTGTTGTTGAATTTGTTGCTGTTTCTGAATGTTGAGGTTCTTGTTGAATTGTTTGATGTTTTTCATTGTTGAGGTTGTTGTTAAATTTGTTGGTGATTTTCAATATTGAGGTTGTTGTAGAATTTGTTGTTGTTATCAATTTTTATTTTGTTGAACCTTTTTGTATTTTTGAAAGTTGAGGTTGTTGTTGAATTTGTTTGTGCTTTTCAAAGCTGAGTTTGTTGTTGAATTTTTGGTGTTTTTCATTGTTGAGGTTTTTGTTGAATTTGTTGGTGTTTTTCATTGTTGAGGTTGTTGTTGACTTTGTTGGTGATTTTCAATGTTGAGGTTGTGGTTGAATTTGTTGGTGTTTTTCAAAGTTGATGTTGTTGAAATTATTGGTGTTATCAATGGTTTTTTTAAAATCTTTTTTGTATTTTTCAAAGTTGAGGTTGCAGTTGAAATTGTTGGTGTTTTGCAATGTTGATGTTGTTGAATTTGTTGGTGATTTTCAAAGTTGAGGTTGTTGTTGAATTTTTTGGTGTTTTTCATTGTTGAGGTTTTTGTTGAATTTGTTGGTGATTTTCAATGTTGAGGTTGTTGTTGAATTTTTTGGTGTTTTTCATTGTTGAGGTTTTTGTTGAATTTGTTAGCGGTTTTGAATGTTGAGGTTGTTGATGAATTTTTTGGTGTTTTTCATTGTTGAGATTTTTGTTGAAATTGTTTGTGTTTTTCATTGTTGAGGTTGTTGTTGCATTTGTTGGTGATTTTCAATATTGACGTTCTGGTTCAATTTGTTGTTGTTTTTCCATGTTGAGGTTGTTGAATTCATTGGTGTTATCAATGGTTTTTTTTGATCATTTTTCTATGTTTCAAAGTTGAGGTTGCAGTTGAAATTGTTGGTGTTTTTCAACGTTGAGGGTGTTGAAGTTGTTGGTGTTGTTGAAAGTTGAGGTTGTTGTTGAATTTTTTCGGTCTTTTTCATTGTTGAGGTTTTTGTTGAATTTTTTGTTGTTTTTGAATGTTGAGGTTGTTGATGCATTATTTGGTGCTTTTCATTGTGGAGGTTTTTGTTGAATTTCTTGGTGACTTTCAATGTTGAGGTTGTTGTTGAATTTTTAGGTGTTTTTCATTTTTGAGGTTGTTATTGAATTTGTTGGTGATTTTCAATGTTGAGGTTGTGGTTGAATTTGTTGGTGTTTTTGAATGTTGAGGTTTTTGAATTTGTTGGTGTTTTTCAAAGTTGATGTTGTTGTTGAATTTGTTGGTGATTTTCAATGTTGAGTTTGTGGTTGAATTTGTTGGTGTTTTTCCATGTTGAGGTTTTTGAATTTGTTGGTGTTTTTCAAAGTTGATGTTGTTGTTGAATTTGTTGGTGATTTTCAATGTTGAGTTTGTTGTTGAATTTTTCGGTGTTTTTCATTGATCAGGTTTTTGTTGAATGTTTTGTTGTTTTTGAATGTTGAGGTTGTTGTTGAATTGTTTGATGTTTTTCATTGTTGAGGTTGTTGTTAAATTTGTTGGTGATTTTCAATATTGAGGTTGTTGAAGAATTTGTTGTTGTTATCAATTTTTATTTTGTTGAACCTTTTTGTATTTTTGAAAGTTGAGGTTGTTGTTGAATTTGTTTGTGCTTTTCAAAGCTGAGTTTGTTGTTGAATTTTTGGTGTTTTTCATTGTTGAGGTTTTTGTTGAATTTGTTGGTGTTTTTCATTGTTGAGGTTGTTGTTGACTTTGTTGGTGATTTTCAATGTTGAGGTTGTGGTTGAATTTGTTGGTGTTTTTCAAAGTTGATGTTGTTGAAATTATTGGTGTTATCAATGGTTTTTTTAAAATCTTTTTTGTATTTTTCAAAGTTGAGGTTGCAGTTGAAATTGTTGGTGTTTTGCAATGTTGAGGTTGTTGAATTTGTTGGTGATTTTCAAAGTTGAGGTTGTTGTTGTATTTTTTGGTGTTTTTCATTGTTGAGGTTATTGTTGAATTTGTTGGTGATTTTCAATGTTGTGGTTGTTGAATCTTTCGGTGTTTTTCATTGTTGAGGTTTTTGTTGAATTTGTTGGTGTTTTTCATTGTTGAGGTTGTTGTTGAATTTGTTGGTGATTTTCAATGTTGAGGTTGTTGAATTCATTGGTGTTATGAATGGTTTTTTTGATCATTTTTGTATTTTTCAAAGTTGAGCGTGCAGTTGAATTTGTTGGTGTTTTTCAATGTTGTGGTTGTTGAAGTTGTTGGTGTTTTTCAAAGTTGAGGTTGTTGTTTAATTTTTTCGGTGTTTTTCATTGTTGAGGTTTTTGTTGAATCTTTTGGTGTTTTTGAATGTTGAGGTTGTTGATGCATTATTTGGTGCTTTTCATTGTTGAGGTTTTTGTTGAATTTGTTGGTGACTTTCAATGTTGAGGTTGTTGTTGAATTTTTAGGTGTTTTTCATTGTTGAGGTTGTTGTTGAATTTGTTGGTGATTTTCAATGTTGAGGTTGTGGTTGAATTTGTTGGTGTTTTTCCATGTTGAGGTTTTTGAATTTGTTGGTGTTTTTCAAAGTTGATGTTGTTGTTGAATTTGTTGGTGATTTTCAATGTTGAGTTTGTTGTTGAATTTTTCGGTGTTTTTCATTGATCAGGTTTTTGTTGAATTTTTTGTTGTTTTTGAATGTTGAGGTTGTTGATGCATTATTTGATCTTTTTCATTGTTGAGGTTTTTGTTGAATTTGTTGGTGTTTTTCATTATTGAGGTTGTTGAATTTATTGGTATTTTTCAAAGTTGACGTTGTTGTTGAATTTTTTGGTGTTTTTAATTGTTGAGGTTTTTGTTGAATTTGTTGCTGTTTTTGAATGTTGAGGTTGTTGATGAATTTTTTGGTGTTTTTCATTGATGAGGTTGTTGTTGAATTTGTTGGTGTTTTTGAATGTTGAGGTTGTTGTTGAATTGTTTGATGTTTTTCATTGTTGAGGTTGTTGTTAAATTTGTTTGTGATTTTCAATATTGAGGTTGTTGTTGAATTTGTTGGTGATTTTCAATGTTGAGGTTGTGGTTGAATTTGTTGGTGTTTTTCCATGTTGAGGTTTTTGAATTTGTTCGTGTTTTGCAAAGTTGATGTTGTTGTTGAATTTGTTGGTGATTTTCAATGTTGAGTTTGTTGTTGAATTATTCGGTGTTTTTCATTGTTGAGGTTTTTGTTGAATTTGTTGCTGTTTTTGAATGTTGAGGTTGTTGATGAATTTTTTGGTGTTTTTCATTGATGAGGTTGTTGTTGAATTTGTTGGTGTTTTTGAATGTTGAGGTTGTTGTTGAATTGTTTGATGTTTTTCATTGTTGAGGTTGTTGTTAAATTTGTTGGTGATTTTCAATATTGAGGTTGTTGTTGAATTTGTTGGTGATTTTCAATGTTGAGGTTGTTGTTGCATTTTTTGATGTTTTTCATTGCTGAGGTTGTTGTTGAATTTGTTGGTGATTTTCAATGTTGTGGTTGTTGAAATCATTGGTGTTATGAATGGTATTTTTTGATCATTTTTCTATTTTTCAAAGCTGAGCTTGCAGTTGAAATTGTTGGTGTTTTTCAATGTTAAGGTTGTTGAAGTTGTTGGTGTTGTTGAATGTTGAGGTTGTTGTTGAATTTTTCGGTGTTTTTCATTGTTGAGGTTTTTGTTGAAGTTTTTGTTGTTTTTGAATGTTGAGGTTGTTGATGCATTATTTGGTGTTTTTCATTGTTGAGGTTGTTGTTGAATTTGTTGGTGATTTTCAATGATGAGGTTGTTGTTGAGTTTTTAGGTGTTTTTCATTGTTGTGGTTTCTTTTGAATTTGTTGGTACTTTTGAATGTTGAGGTTGTTGATGAATCTTTCGGTGATTTTCGTTGTTGAGGTTTTTGTTCAATTTGTTGGTGTTTTTCATTGTTGAAGTTGTTGTTGAATTTGTTGGTGATTTTCAATGTTGAGGTTGTGGTTGAATTTGTTGGTGTTTGTCCATGTTGAGGTTTTTGAATTTGTTGGTGTTTTTCAAAGTTGATGTTGTTGTTGAATTTGTTGGTGATTTTCAATGTTAAGTTTGTTGTTGAATTTTTTGGTGTTTTTCATTGTTGAGGTTGTTGCTGAAATTGTTGGAGTTTTTCAATGTTGAAGTTGTTGTTGAATTTTTTGGTGATTATCAATGTTGAGTTTGTTGTTGAATTTGTTGGTGTTTTTAATTGTTGAGGTTGTTGTTGAATTTGTTGGTGATTTTCAATGTTGAGGTTGTGGTTGAATTTGTTGGTGTTTTTCCATGTTGAGGTTTTTGAATTTGTTGGTGTTTTTCAAAGTTGATGTTGTTGTTGAATTTGTTGGTGATTTTCAATGTTGAGTTTGTTGTTGAATTTTTCGGTGTTTTTCATTGTTGAGGTTATTGTTGAATTTTTTGTTGTTTTTGAATGTTGAGGTTGTTGATGCATTATTTGATGTTTTTCATTGTTGAGGTTTTTGTTGAATTTGTTGGTGTTTTTCATTATTGAGGTTGTTGAATTTATTGGTATTTTTCAAAGTTGACGTTGTTGTTGAATTTTTTGGTGTTTTTAATTGTTGAGGTTTTTGTTGAATTTGTTGCTGTTTTTGAATTTTGAGGTTGTTGATGAATTTTTTGGTGTTTTTCATTGATGAGGTTGTTGTTGAATTTGTTGCTGTTTCTGAATGTTGAGGTTGTTGTTGAATTTTTTGATGTTTATCATTGTTGAGGTTGTTGTTAAATTTGTTGGTGATGTTCAATATTGAGGTTGTTGTAGAATTTGTTGTTGTTATCAATTTTTATTTTGTTGAACCTTTTTGTATTTTTGAAAGTTGAGGTTGTTGTTGACTTTGTTGGTGATTTTCAAAGCTGAGTTTGTTGTTGAATTTTTGGTGTTTTTCGTTGTTGAGGTTTTTGTTGAATTTGTTGGTGTTTTTCATTGTTGAGGTTGTTGTTGACTTTGTTGGTGATTTTCAATGTTGAGGTTGTGGTTGAATTTTTTGGTGTTTTTCAAAGTTGATGTTGTTGAAATTATTGGTGTAATCAATGGTTTTTTTAAAATCTTTTTTGTATTTTTCAAAGTTGAGGTTGCAGTTGAAATTGTTGGTGTTTTGCAATGTTGAGGTTGTTGAATTTGTTGGTGATTTTCAAAGTTGAGGTTGTTGTTGAAATTTTTGGTGTTTTTCATTGTTGAGGTTTTTGTTGAATTTGTTGGTGATTTTCAATGTTGAGGTTGTTGTTGAATTTTTTGGTGTTTTTCATTGTTGAGGTTTTTGTTGAATTTGTTAGCGGTTTTGAATGTTGAGGTTGTTGATGAATTTTTTGGTGTTTTTCATTGTTGAGGTTTTTGTTGAAATTGTTTGTTTTTTTCATTGTTGAGGTTGTTGTTGCATTTGTTGGTGATTTTCAATATTGAGGTTCTGGTTCAATTTGTTGTTGTTTTTCCATGTTGAGGTTGTTGAATTCATTGGTGTTATCAATGGTTTTTTTTGATCATTTTTCTATGTTTCAAAGTTGAGGTTGCAGTTGAAATTGTTGGTGTTTTTCAATGTTGAGGGTGTTGAAGTTGTTGGTGTTGTTGAAAGTTGAGGTTGTTGTTGAATTTTTCGGTGTTTTTCATTGTTGAGGTTTTTGTTGAATTTTTTGTTGTTTTTGAATGTTGAGGTTGTTGATGCATTATTTGGTGTTTTTCATTGTTGAGGTTGTTGTTGAATTTGTTGGTGATTTTCAATGTTGTGGTTGTTGTTGAATTTTTAGGTGTTTTTCATTGTTGAGGTTTCTGTTGAGTTTGTTGGTTTTTTTGAATGTTGAGGTTGTTGATGAATCTTTCGGTGTTTTTCATTGTTGAGGTTTTTGTTGAATTTGTTGGTGTTTTTCATTGTTGAGGTTGTTGTTGAATTTGTTGGTGATTTTCAATGTTGAGGTTGTTGAATTCATTGGTGTTATGAATGGTTTTTTTGATCATTTTTGTATTTTTCAAAGTTGAGCTTGCAGTTGAATTTGTTGGTGTTTTTCAATGTTGAGGTTGTTGAAGTTGTTGGTGTTTTTCAAAGTTGAGGTTGTTGTTTAATTTTTTCGGTGTTTTTCATTGATCAGGTTTTTGTTGAATTTTTTGTTGTTTTTGAATGTTGAGGTTGTTGATGCATTATTTGATGTTTTTCATTGTTGAGGTTTTTGTTGAATTTGTTGGTGTTTTTCATTATTGAGGTTGTTGAATTTATTGGTATTTTTCAAAGTTGACGTTGTTGTTGAATTTTTTGGTGTTTTTAATTGTTGAGGTTTTTGTTGAATTTGTTGCTGTTTTTGAATGTTGAGGTTGTTGATGAATTTTTTGGTGTTGTTCATTGATGAGGTTGTTGTTGAATTTGTTGGTGTTTTTGAATGTTGAGGTTGTTGTTGAATTGTTTGATGTTTTTCATTGTTGAGGTTGTTGTTAAATTTGTTGGTGATTTTCAATATTGAGGTTGTTGTTGAATTTGTTGGTGATTTTCAATGTTGAGGTTGTGGTTGAATTTGTTGGTGTTTTTCCATGTTGAGGTTTTTGAATTTGTTGGTGTTTTTCAAAGTTGATGTTGTTGTTGAATTTGTTGGTGATTTTCAATGTTGAGTTTGTTGTTGAATTTTTCGGTGTTTTTCATTGTTGAGGTTTTTGTTGAATTTGTTGCTGTTTTTGAATGTTGAGGTTGTTGATGAATTTTTTGGTGTTTTTCATTGATGAGGTTGTTGTTGAATTTGTTGTTGTTTTTGAATGTTGAGGTTGTTGTTGAATTGTTTGATGTTTTTCATTGTTGAGGTTGTTGTTAAATTTGTTGGTGATTTTCAATATTGAGGTTGTTGTTGAATTTATTGTTGATTTTCAATGTTGAGGTTGTTGTTGCATTTTTTGATGTTTTTCATTGCTGAGGTTGTTGTTGAATTTGTTGGTGATTTTCAATGTTGTGGTTGTTGAAATCATTGGTGTTATGAATGGTATTTTTTGATCATTTTTCTATTTTTCAAAGCTGAGCTTGCAGTTGAAATTGTTAGTGTTTTTCAATGTTGAGGTTGTTGAAGTTGTTGGTGTTGTTGAAAGTTGAGTTTGTTGTTGAATTTGTTGGTGTTTTTCATTGTTGAGTTTGTTGAATTTATTGGTATTTTTCAAGGTTGACGTTGTTGTTGAATTTTTTGGTGTTTTTAATTGTTGAGGTTTTTGTTGAATTTGTTGCTCTTTTTGAATGTTGAGATTGTTGATGAATTTTTTGGTGATTTTCAATGTTGAGTTTGTTGTTGAATTTGTTGGTGTTTTTCATTGTTGAGTTTGTTGAATTTAATAGCATTTTTCAAGGTTGACGTTGTTGTTGAATTTTTTGGTGTTATTAATTGTTGAGGTTTTTGTTGAATTTGTTGCTGTTTTTGAATGTTGAGGTTGTTGATGAATTTTTTGGTGTTTTTCATTGATGAGGTTTTTGTTAAATTTGTTGGTGATTTTCAATATTGAGGTTGTTGTTGAATTTGTTGTTGTTATCAATTTTTATTTTGTTGAACCTTTTTGTATCTTTGAAAGTTGAGGTTGTTGTTGAATTTGTTGATGTTTTTCAATGTTGAGGTTGTTGAATTTGTTTGTGTTTTTCAAAGCTGAGTTTGTTGTTGAATTTGTTGGTGTTTTTCATTGTTGATGTTTTTGTTGAATTTGTTGGTGTTTTTCATTGTTGAGGTTGTTGAAATTATTGGTTTTATCAACGGTTTTTTTAAAATCTTTTTTGTATTTTTCAAAGTTGAGGTTGCAGTTGAAATTGTTGGTGTTTTGCAATGTTGAGGTTGTTGAATTTGTTGGTGTTTTTCAAAGTTGAGGTTGTTGTTGAATTTTTTGGTGTTTTTCATTTTTGAGGTTTTTGTTGAATTTGTTGGTGATTTTCAATGTTGAGGTTGATGTTGAATTTTTTGGTGTTTTTCATTGTTGAGGTTTTTGTTGAATTTGTTAGCGGTTTTGAATGTTGATGTTGTTGATGAATTTTTTGGTGTTTTTCATTGTTGAGGTTTTTGTTGAAATTGTTTGTGTTTTTCATTGTTGAGGTTGTTGTTGAATATGTTGGTGATTTTCAATATTGAGGTTCTGGTTCAATTTGTTGTTGTTTTTCCATGTTGAGGTTTTTGAATTTGTTGGAGCTTTTCAAAGTTGAGGTTGTTGTTGAATTTGTTGGTGATTTTCAATGTTGAGGTTGTTGTTGCATTTTTTGATGTTTTTCATTGCTGAGGTTGTTGTTGAATTTGTTGATGATTTTCAATGTTGAGGTTGTTGAATTCATTGATGTTATCAATGGTTTTTTTTGATCATTTTTCTATGTTTCAAAGTTGAGGTTGCAGTTGAAATTGTTGGTGTTTTTCAATGTTGAGGGTGTTGAAGTTGTTGGTGTTGTTGAAAGTTGAGGTTGTTTTTGAATATTTAGGTCTTTTTCATTGTTGAGGTTATTGTTGAATTTTTTGTTGTTTTTGAATGTTGAGGTTGTTGATGCATTATTTGGTGTTTTTCATTGTTGAGGTTGTTGTTGAATTTGTTGGTGATTTTCAATGTTGTGGTTGTTGTTGAATTTTTAGGTGATTTTCATTGTTGAGGTTTCTGTTGAGTTTGTTGGTTTTTTTAAATGTTGAGGTTGTTGATGAATCTTTCGGTGTTTTTCATTGTTGAGGTTTTTGTTGAATTTGTTGGTGTTTTTCATTGTTGAGGTTGTTGTTGAATTTGTTGGTGATTTTCAATGTTGAGGTTGTTGAATTCATTGGTGTTATGAATGGTTTTTTTTGATCATTTTTGTATTTTTCAAAGTTGAGCTTGCAGTTGAATTTGTTGGTGTTTTTCAATGTTGAGGTTGTTGAAGTTGTTGGTGTTTTTCAAAGTTGAGGTTGTTGTTTAATTTTTTCGGTGTTTTTCATTGTTGAGGTTTTTGTTGAATCTTTTGGTGTTTTTGAATGTTGCGGTTTTTGATGCATTATTTGGTGCTTTTCATTGTTGAGGTTTTTGTTGAATTTGTTGGTGACTTTCAATGTTGAGGTTGTTGTTGAATTTTTAGATGTTTTTCATTGTTGAGGTTGTTGTTGAATTTGTTGGTGATTTTCAATGTTGAGGTTGTGGTTGAATTTGTTGGTGTTTTTCCATGTTGATGTTTTAGAAATTGTTGGTGTTTTTCAAAGTTGATGTTGTTGTTGAAATTGTTGGAGTTTTTCAATGTTGAGGTTGTTGTTGAATTTTTTGGTGATTTTCCATGTTGAGTTTGTTGTTGAATTTGTTGGTGTTTTTCATTGTTGAGGTTCTTGAATTTATTGGTATTTTTCAAGGTTGACGTTGTTGTTGAATATTTTGGTGTTATTAATTGTTGAGGTTGTTGTTGAATTTGTTGCTGTTTTTGAATGTTGAGGTTGTTGTTGAATTTTTTGGTGTTTTGCATTGATGAGGTTGTTGTTGAATTTGTTGGTGTTTTTGAATGTTGAGGTTGTCGTTGAATTGTTTGATGTTTTTCATTTTTGAGGTTGTTCTTAAATTTGTTGGTGATTTTCAATATTGAGGTTGTTGTTGAATTTGTTGTTGTTATGAATTTTTATTTTGTTGAACCTTTTTGTATTTTTGAAAGTTGAGGTTGTTGTTGAATTTGTTGGTGTTTTTCAATGTTGAGGTTGTTGAATTTGTTTGTGTTTTTCAAAGCTGAGTTTGTTGTTGAATTTGTTGGTGTTTTTCATTGTTGAGGTTTTTGTTGAATTTGTTGGTGTTTTTCATTGTTGAGGTTGTTGAAATTATTGGTTTTATCAATGGTTTTTTTAAAATCTTTTTTGTATTTTTCAAAGTTGAGGTTGCAGTTGAAATTGTTGGTGTTTTGCAATGTTGAGGTTGTTGAATTTGTTGGTGTTTTTCAAAGTTGAGGTTGTTGTTGAATTTTTTGGTGTTTTTCATTTTTGAGGTTTTTGTTGAATTTGTTGGTGATTTTCAATGTTGAGGTTGATGTTGAATTTTTTGGTGTTTTTCATTGTTGAGGTTTTTGTTGAATTTGTTAGCGGTTTTGAATGTTGATGTTGTTGATGAATTTTTTGGTGTTTTTCATTGTTGAGGTTTTTGTTGAAATTGTTTGTGTTTTTCATTGTTGAGGTTGTTGTTGAATATGTTGGTGATTTTCAATATTGAGGTTCTGGTTCAATTTGTTGTTGTTTTTCCATGTTGAGGTTTTTGAATTTGTTGGAGCTTTTCAAAGTTGAGGTTGTTGTTGAATTTGTTGGTGATTTTCAATGTTGAGGTTGTTGTTGCATTTTTTGATGTTTTTCATTGCTGAGGTTGTTGTTGAATTTGTTGATGATTTTCAATGTTGAGGTTGTTGAATTCATTGATGTTATCAATGGTTTTTTTTGATCATTTTTCTATGTTTCAAAGTTGAGGTTGCAGTTGAAATTGTTGGTGTTTTTCAATGTTGAGGGTGTTGAAGTTGTTGGTGTTGTTGAAAGTTGAGGTTGTTTTTGAATATTTAGGTCTTTTTCATTGTTGAGGTTATTGTTGAATTTTTTGTTGTTTTTGAATGTTGAGGTTGTTGATGCATTATTTGGTGTTTTTCATTGTTGAGGTTGTTGTTGAATTTGTTGGTGATTTTCAATGTTGTGGTTGTTGTTGAATTTTTAGGTGATTTTCATTGTTGAGGTTTCTGTTGAGTTTGTTGGTTTTTTTAAATGTTGAGGTTGTTGATGAATCTTTCGGTGTTTTTCATTGTTGAGGTTTTTGTTGAATTTGTTGGTGTTTTTCATTGTTGAGGTTGTTGTTGAATTTGTTGGTGATTTTCAATGTTGAGGTTGTTGAATTCATTGGTGTTATGAATGGTTTTTTTTGATCATTTTTGTATTTTTCAAAGTTGAGCTTGCAGTTGAATTTGTTGGTGTTTTTCAATGTTGAGGTTGTTGAAGTTGTTGGTGTTTTTCAAAGTTGAGGTTGTTGTTTAATTTTTTCGGTGTTTTTCATTGTTGAGGTTTTTGTTGAATCTTTTGGTGTTTTTGAATGTTGAGGTTTTTGATGCATTATTTGGTGCTTTTCATTGTTGAGGTTTTTGTTGAATTTGTTGGTGACTTTCAATGTTGTGGTTGTTGTTGAATTTTTAGATGTTTTTCATTGTTGAGGTTGTTGTTGAATTTGTTGGTGATTTTCAATGTTGAGGTTGTGGTTGAATTTGTTGGTGTTTTTCCATGTTGATGTTTTTGAAATTGTTGGAGTTTTTCAATGTTGAGGTTGTTGTTGAATTTTTTGGTGATTTTCCATGTTGAGTTTGTTGTTGAATTTGTTGGTGTTTTTCATTGTTGAGGTTCTTGAATTTATTGGTATTTTTCAAGGTTGACGTTGTTGTTGAATATTTTGGTGTTATTAATTGTTGAGGTTGTTGTTGAATTTGTTGCTGTTTTTGAATGTTGAGGTTGTTGTTGAATTTTTTGGTGTTTTGCATTGATGACGTTGTTGTTGAATTTGTTGGTGTTTTTGAATGTTGAGGTTGTCGTTGAATTGTTTGATGTTTTTCATTGTTGAGGTTGTTGTTAAATTTGTTGGTGATTTTCAATATTGAGGTTGTTGTTGAATTTGTTGTTGTTATGAATTTTTATTTTGTTGAAGCTTTTTGTATTTTTGAAAGTTGAGGTTGTTGTTGAATTTGTTGGTGTTTTTCAATGTTGAGGTTGTTGAATTTGTTTGTGTTTTTCAAAGCTGAGTTTGTTGTTGAATTTGTTGGTGTTTTTCATTGTTGAGGTTTTTGTTGAATTTGTTGGTGTTTTTCATTGTTGAGGTTGTTGTTGACTTTCTTTGCGATTTTCAATTTTGAGGTTGTGGTTGAATTTGTTGGTGTTCTTCAAAGTTGATGTTGTTGAAATTATTGGTGTTATCAATGGTTCTTTTAAATCTTTTTTGTATTTTTCAAAGTTGAGGTTGCAGTTGAAATTGTTGGTGTTTTGCAATGTTGAGGTTGTTGAATTTGTTGGTGTTTTTCAAAGTTGAGGTTGTTGTTGAATTTTTTGATGTTTTTCATTGTTGAGGTTTTTGTTGAATTTGTTAGCGTTTTTGAATGTTGAGGTTGTTGATGAATTTTTTGGTGTTTTCCATTGTTGAGGTTTTTGTTGAAATTGTTTGTGTTTTTCATTGTTGGGGTTGTTGTTGAATTTGTTGGTGATTTTCAATATTGAGGTTCTGGTTCAATTTGTTGTTGTTTTTCCATGTTGAGGTTTTTGAATTTGTTGGTGTTTTTCAAAGTTGAGGTTGTTGCTGAATTTGTTGGTGAATTTAAATGTTGAAGTTGTTATTGCATTTTTTGTTGTTTTTCATTGCTGAGGTTGTTGTTGAATTTGTTGGTGATTTTCAATGTTGAGGTTGTTGAATTCATTGGTGTTATCAATGGTTTTTTTTGATCATTTTTCTATGTTACAAAGTTGAGGTTGCAGTTGAAATTGTTGGTGTTTTTCAATGTTGAGGTTGTTGAAGTTGTTGGTGTTGTTGAAAGTTGAGGTTGTTGTTGAATTTTTCGGTGTTTTTCATTGTTGAGGTTTTTGTTGAATTTTTTGTTGTTTTTGAATGTTGAGGTTGTTGATGCATTATTTGGTGTTTTTAATTGTTGAGGTTGTTGTTGAATTTGTTTGTGATTTTCAATGTTGAGGTTGTTGTTGAATTTTTAGGTGTTTTTCATTGTTGTGGTTTCTGTTGAATTTGTTGGTGTTTTTGAATGTTGAGGTTGTTGATGAATCTTTCGGTGTTTTTCATTGTTGAGGTTTTTGTTGAATTTGTTGGTGTTTTTCATTGTTGAGGTTGTTGTTGAATTTGTTGGTGATTTTTAATGTTGAGGTTGTGGTTGAATTTGTTGGTGTTTTTCCATGTTGAGGTTTTTGAATTTGTTGGTGTTTTTCAAAGTTGATGTTGTTGTTGAATTTGTTGGTGATTTTCAATGTTGAGTTTGTTGTTGAATTTTTCGGTGTTTTTCATTGATCAGGTTTTTGTTGAAATTGTTGGATTTGTTCAGTGTTGAGGTTGTTGTTGAATTTTTTGGTGATTTTCAATGTTGAGTTTGTTGTTGAATTTGTTGGTGTTTTTCATTGTTGAGGTTGTAGAATTTGTTGGTATTTTTCAAAGTTGACGTTGTTGAATTTTTTGGTGTTTTTAATTGTTGAGGTTTGTTGAATTTGTTGGTGTTTTTGAATGTTGAGGTTGTTGTTGAATTTTTTGGTGTTTTTCATTGTTGAGGTTGTTGTTGAATTTGTTGGTGTTTTTGAATGTTGAGGTTGTTGTTGAATTGTTTGGTGTTTTTCATTGTTGAGGTTGTTGTTAAATTTGTTGATGATTTTCAATATTGAGGTTGTTGTTGAATTTGTTGGTGATTTTCAATGTTGAGGTTGTTGTTGAATTTGTTGATGTTTTTCCATGTTGAGGTTTTTGAATTTGTTGGTGTTTTTCAAAGTTGAGGTTGTTGAAATTATTGGTGTTATCAATGGTTTTTTAAAATCTTTTTTGTATTTTTCAAAGTTGAGGTTGCAGTAGAAATTGTTGGTGATTTGCAATGTGAGGTTGTTGCATTTGTTGGTGTTTTTCAAAGTTGAGGTTGTTGTTGAATTTTTTGGTGTTTTTCATTGTTGAGGTTTTTGTTAAATTTGTTCGCGTTTTTGAATGTTGAGGTTGTTGATGAATTTTTTGGTGTTTTTCATTGTTGAGGTTTTTGTTGACATTGTTTGTGTTTTTCATTGTTGAGGTTGTTGTTGAATTTGTTGGTGATTTTCAATATTGAGGTTCTGGTTGAATTTGTTTTTGTTTTTCCATGTTGAGGTTTTTGAATTTGTTGGTGTTTTTCATAGTTGAAGTTGTTGTTGAATTTGTTGGTGATTTTCAATGTTGAGGTTGTTGTTGCATTTTTTGATGTTTTTCATTGCTGAGGTTGTTGTTGAATTTGTTGGTGATTTTTAATGTTGAGGTTGTTGAATTCATTGATGTTATGAATGGTTTTTTTTGATCATTTTTCTATTTTTCAAAGTTGAGGTTGCAGTTGAAATTGTTGGTGTTTTTCAATGTTGAGGTTGTTGAAGTTGTTGGTGTTGTTCAAAGTTGAGGTTGTTGTTGAATTTTTCGGTGTTTTTGATTGTTGACGTTTTTGTTGCATTTTTTGTTGTTTTTGAATGTTGAGGTTGTTGATGCATTATTTGGTGTTTTTCATTTTTGAGGTTGTTGTGAATTTGTTGGTGATTTTCAATGATGAGGTTGTTGTTGAGTTTTTAGGTGGTTTTCATTGTTCTGGTTTCTGTTGAATTTGTTGGTACTTTTGAATGTTGAGGTTGTTGATGAATCTTTCGGTGATTTTCGTTGTTGAGGTTTTTGTTCAATTTGTTGGTGTTTTTCATTGTTGAGGTTGTTGTTGAATTTGTTGGTGATTTTCAATGTTGAGGTTGTGTTTGAATTTGTTGGTGTTTTTCCATGTTGAGGTTTTTGGATTTGTTGGTGTTTTTCAAAGTTGATGTTGTTGTTGAATTTGTTGGTGATTTTCAATGTTGAGGTTGTTGTTGCATTTTTTGATGTTTTTCATTGCTGAGGTTTTTGTTGAATTTGTTGGTGATTTTTAATGTTGAGGTTGTTGAATTCATTGATGTTATGAATGGTTTTTTTTGATCATTTTTCTATTTTTCAAAGTTGAGGTTGCAGTTGAAATTGTTGGTCTTTTTCAATGTTGAGGTTGTTGTTGAATTTTTCGGTGTTTTTGATTGTTGAGGTTTTTGTTGCATTTTTTGTTGTTTTTGAATGTTGAGGTTGTTGATGGATTATTTGGTGTTTTTCATTGATGAGGTTGTTGTGAATTTGTTGGTGATTTTCAATGTTGAGGTTGTTGAATTCATTGGTGTTATGAATGGTTTTTTTTGATCATTTTTGTATTTTTCAAAGTTGAGCTTGCAGTTGAATTTGTTGGTGTTTTTCAATGTTGAGGTTGTTGAAGTTGTTGGTGTTTTTCAAAGTTGAGGTTGTTGTTTAATTTTTTCGGTGTTTTTCATTGTTGAGGTTTTTGTTGAATCTTTTGGTGTTTTTGAATGTTGAGGTTTTTGATGCATTATTTGGTGCTTTTCATTGTTGAGGTTTTTGTTGAATTTGTTGGTGACTTTCAATGTTGTGGTTGTTGTTGAATTTTTAGATGTTTTTCATTGTTGAGGTTGTTGTTGAATTTGTTGGTGATTTTCAATGTTGAGGTTGTGGTTGAATTTGTTGGTGTTTTTCCATGTTGATGTTTTAGAAATTGTTGGTGTTTTTCAAAGTTGATGTTGTTGTTGAAATTGTTGGAGTTTTTCAATGTTGAGGTTGTTGTTGAATTTTTTGGTGATTTTCCATGTTGAGTTTGTTGTTGAATTTGTTGGTGTTTTTCATTGTTGAGGTTCTTGAATTTATTGGTATTTTTCAAGGTTGACGTTGTTGTTGAATATTTTGGTGTTATTAATTGTTGAGGTTGTTGTTGAATTTGTTGCTGTTTTTGAATGTTGAGGTTGTTGTTGAATTTTTTGGTGTTTTGCATTGATGAGGTTGTTGTTGAATTTGTTGGTGTTTTTGAATGTTGAGGTTGTCGTTGAATTGTTTGATGTTTTTCATTGTTGAGGTTGTTGTTAAATTTGTTGGTGATTTTCAATATTGAGGTTGTTGTTGAATTTGTTGTTGTTATGAATTTTTATTTTGTTGAAGCTTTTTGTATTTTTGAAAGTTGAGGTTGTTGTTGAATTTGTTGGTGTTTTTCAATGTTGAGGTTGTTGAATTTGTTTGTGTTTTTCAAAGCTGAGTTTGTTGTTGAATTTGTTGGTGTTTTTCATTGTTGAGGTTTTTGTTGAATTTGTTGGTGTTTTTCATTGTTGAGGTTGTTGTTGACTTTCTTTGCGATTTTCAATTTTGAGGTTGTGGTTGAATTTGTTGGTGTTCTTCAAAGTTGATGTTGTTGAAATTATTGGTGTTATCAATTGTTCTTTTAAATCTTTTTTGTATTTTTCAAAGTTGAGGTTGCAGTTGAAATTGTTGGTGTTTTGCAATGTTGAGGTTGTTGAATTTGTTGGTGTTTTTCAAAGTTGAGGTTGTTGTTGAATTTTTTGATGTTTTTCATTGTTGAGGTTTTTGTTGAATTTGTTAGCGTTTTTGAATGTTGAGGTTGTTGATGAATTTTTTGGTGTTTTCCATTGTTGAGGTTTTTGTTGAAATTGTTTGTGTTTTTCATTGTTGGGGTTGTTGTTGAATTTGTTGGTGATTTTCAATATTGAGGTTCTGGTTCAATTTGTTGTTGTTTTTCCATGTTGAGGTTTTTGAATTTGTTGGTGTTTTTCAAAGTTGAGGTTGTTGCTGAATTTGTTGGTGAATTTAAATGTTGAAGTTGTTATTGCATTTTTTGTTGTTTTTCATTGCTGAGGTTGTTGTTGAATTTGTTGGTGATTTTCAATGTTGAGGTTGTTGAATTCATTGGTGTTATCAATGGTTTTTTTTGATCATTTTTCTATGTTACAAAGTTGAGGTTGCAGTTGAAATTGTTGGTGTTTTTCAATGTTGAGGTTGTTGAAGTTGTTGGTGTTGTTGAAAGTTGAGGTTGTTGTTGAATTTTTCGGTGTTTTTCATTGTTGAGGTTTTTGTTGAATTTTTTGTTGTTTTTGAATGTTGAGGTTGTTGATGCATTATTTGGTGTTTTTAATTGTTGAGGTTGTTGTTGAATTTGTTTGTGATTTTCAATGTTGAGGTTGTTGATGAATCTTTCGGTGTTTTTCATTGTTGACGTTTTTGTTGAATTTGTTGGTGTTTTTCATTGTTGAGGTTGTTGTTGAATTTGTTGGTGATTTTTAATGTTGAGGTTGTGGTTGAATTTGTTGGTGTTTTTCCATGTTGAGGTTTTTGAATTTGTTGGTGTTTTTCAAAGTTGATGTTGTTGTTGAATTTGTTGGTGATTTTCAATGTTGAGTTTGTTGTTGAATTTTTTGGTGTTTTTCATTGTTGAGGTTGTTGTTGAAATTGTTGGATTTGTTCAGTGTTGAGGTTGTTGTTGAATTTTTTGGTGATTTTCAATGTTGAGTTTGTTGTTGAATTTGTTGGTGTTTTTCATTGTTGAGGTTGTAGAATTTGTTGGTATTTTTCAAAGTTGACGTTGTTGAATTTTTTGGTGTTTTTAATTGTTGAGGTTTGTTGAATTTGTTGGTGTTTTTGAATGTTGAGGTTGTTGTTGAATTTTTTGGTGTTTTTCATTGTTGAGGTTGTTGTTGAATTTGTTGGTGTTTTTGAATGTTGAGGTTGTTGTTGAATTGTTTGGTGTTTTTCATTGTTGAGGTTGTTGTTAAATTTGTTGATGATTTTCAATATTGAGGTTGTTGTTGAATTTGTTGGTGATTTTCAATGTTGAGGTTGTTGTTGAATTTGTTGATGTTTTTCCATGTTGAGGTTTTTGAATTTGTTGGTGTTTTTCAAAGTTGAGGTTGTTGAAATTATTGGTGTTATCAATGGTTTTTTAAAATCTTTTTTGTATTTTTCAAAGTTGAGGTTGCAGTAGAAATTGTTGGTGATTTGCAATGTGAGGTTGTTGCATTTGTTGGTGTTTTTCAAAGTTGAGGTTGTTGTTGAATTTTTTGGTGTTTTTCATTGTTGAGGTTTTTGTTAAATTTGTTCGCGTTTTTGAATGTTGAGGTTGTTGATGAATTTTTTGGTGTTTTTCATTGTTGAGGTTTTTGTTGACATTGTTTGTGTTTTTCATTGTTGAGGTTGTTGTTGAATTTGTTGGTGATTTTCAATATTGAGGTTCTGGTTGAATTTGTTTTTGTTTTTCCATGTTGAGGTTTTTGAATTTGTTGGTGTTTTTCATAGTTGAAGTTGTTGTTGAATTTGTTGGTGATTTTCAATGTTGAGGTTGTTGTTGCATTTTTTGATGTTTTTCATTGCTGAGGTTGTTGTTGAATTTGTTGGTGATTTTTAATGTTGAGGTTGTTGAATTCATTGATGTTATGAATGGTTTTTTTTGATCATTTTTCTATTTTTCAAAGTTGAGGTTGCAGTTGAAATTGTTGGTGTTTTTCAATGTTGAGGTTGTTGAAGTTGTTGGTGTTGTTCAAAGTTGAGGTTGTTGTTGAATTTTTCGGTGTTTTTGATTGTTGACGTTTTTGTTGAATTTTTTGTTGTTTTTGAAGGTTGAGGTTGTTGATGCATTATTTGGTGTTTTTCATTGTTGAGGTTGTTGTGAATTTGTTGGTGATTTTCAATGATGAGGTTGTTGTTGAGTTTTTAGGTGTTTTTCATTGTTCTGGTTTCTGTTGAATTTGTTGGTACTTTTGAATGTTGAGGTTGTTGATGAATCTTTCGGTGATTTTCGTTGTTGAGGTTTTTGTTCAATTTGTTGGTGTTTTTCATTGTTGAGGTTGTTGTTGAATTTGTTGGTGATTTTCAATGTTGAGGTTGTGTTTGAATTTGTTGGTGTTTTTCCATGTTGAGGTTTTTGGATTTGTTGGTGTTTTTCAAAGTTGATGTTGTTGTTGAATTTGTTGGTGATTTTCAATGTTGAGGTTGTTGTTGCATTTTTTGATGTTTTTCATTGCTGAGGTTTTTGTTGAATTTGTTGGTGATTTTTAATGTTGAGGTTGTTGAATTCATTGATGTTATGAATGGTTTTTTTTGATCATTTTTCTATTCTTCAAAGTTGAGGTTGCAGTTGAAATTGTTGGTCTTTTTCAATGTTGAGGTTGTTGTTGAATTTTTCGGTGTTTTTGATTGTTGAGGTTTTTGTTGCATTTTTTGTTGTTTTTGAATGTTGAGGTTGTTGATGGATTATTTGGTGATTTTCATTGATGAGGTTGTTGTGAATTTGTTGGTGATTTTCAATGATGAGGTTGTTGTTGAGTTTTTAGGTGTTTTTCATTGTTGTGGTTTCTGTTGAATTTGTTGGTACTTTTGAATGTTGAGGTTGTTGATGAATCTTTCGGTGATTTTCGTTGTTGAGGTTTTTGTTCAATTTGTTGGTGTTTTTCATTGTTGAGGTTGTTGTTGAATTTGTTGGTGATTTTCAATGTTGAGGTTGTGGTTGAATTTGTTCGTGTTTTTCCATGTTGAGGTTTTTGAATTTGTTGGTGTTTTTCAAAGTTGATGTTGTTGTTGAATTTGTTGGTGATTTTCAATCTTGAGTTTGTTGTTGAATTTTTTGGTGTTTTTCATTGTTGAGGTTGTTGTTGAAATTGTTGGAGTTTTTCAATGTTGAGGTTGTTGTTGAATTTTTTGGTGATTTTCAATGTTGAGTTTGTTGTTGAATTTGTTGGTGTATTTCATTGTTGAGGTTGTTGAATTTATTGGTATTTTTCAAGGTTGACGTTGTTGTTGAATATTTTGGTGTTATTAATTGTTGAGGTTTTTGTTGAATTTGTTGCTGTTTTTGAATGTTGAGGTTGTTGTTGAATTTTTTGGTGTTATTCATTGATGAGGTTGTTGTTGAATTTGTTGGTGTTTTTGAATGTTGAGGTTGTCGTTGAATTGTTTGATGTTTTTCATTGTTGAGGTTGTTGTTAAATTTGTTGGTGATTTTCAATATTGAGGTTGTTGTTGAATTTGTTGTTGTTATGAATTTTTACTTTTTTGAACCTTTTTGTATTTTTGAAAGTTGAGGTTGTTGTTGAATTTGTTGGTGTTTTTCAATGTTGAGGTTGTTGAATTTGTTTGTGTTTTTCAAAGCTGAGTTTCTTGTTGAATTTTTGGTGTTTTTCATTGTTGAGGTTTTTGTTGAATTTGTTGGTGTTTTTCATTGTTGTGGTTGTTGTTGACTTTCTTGGTGATTTTCAATTTTGAGGTTGTGGTAGAATTTGTTGGTGTTTTTCAAAGTTGATGTTGTTGAAATTTTGGTGTTATCAATGGTTCTTTTAAATCTTTCTTGTATTTTTCAAAGTTGAGGTTGCAGTTGAAATTGTTGGTGTTTTGCAATGTTGAGGTTGTTGAATTTGTTGGTGTTTTTCAAAGTTGAGGTTGTTGTTGAATTTTTTGGTGTTTTTCATTGTTGAGGTTTTTGTTGAATTTGTTGGTGATTTTCAATGTTTAGGTTGTTGTTGAATTTTTTGGTGTTTTTCATTGTTGAGGTTTTTGTTGAATTTGTTAGCGTTTTTGAATGTTGAGGTTGTTGATGAATTTTTGGTGTTTTTCATTGTTGAGGTTTTTGTTGATATTGTCTGTGTTTTTCATTGTTGGGGTTGTTGTTGAATTTGTTGGTGATTTTAAATATTGAGGTTCTGGTTCAATTTGTTGTTGTTTTTCCATGTTGAGGTTTTTGAATTTGTTGGTGTTTTTCAAAGTTGAGGTTGTTGTTGAATTTGTTGGTGATTTTCAATGTTGAAGTTGTTGTTGCATTTTTTGATGTTTTTCATTGCTGAGGTTGTTGTTGAATTTGTTGGTGATTTTCAATGTTGAGTTTGTTGAATTAATTGGTGTTATCAATGGTTTTTTTTGATCATTTTTCTATGTTACAAAGTTGAGGTTACAGTTGAAATTGTTGATGTTTTTCAATGTTGAGGTTGTTGAAGTTGTTGGTGTTGTTCAAAGTTGAGGTTGTTGTTGAATTTTACGGTGTTTTTCATTGTTGAGGTTTTTGTTGAATTTTTTGTTGTTTTTGAATGTTGAGGTTGTTGATACATTATTTGTTGTTTTTCATTGTTTTGGTTGTTGTTGAATTTGTTTGTGATTTTCAATGTTGAGGTTGTTGTTGAATTTTTAGGTGTTTTTCATTGTTGTGGTTTCTGTTGAATTTGTTGGTATTTTTGAATGTTGAGGTTGTTGATGAATCTTTCGGTGTTTTTCATTGTTGAGGTTTTTGTTGAATTTGTTAGTGTTTTTCATTGTTGAGGTTGTTGTTGAATTTGTTGGTGATTTTCAATGTTGAGGTTGTCGAATTCATCGGTGTTATCAATGGTTTTTTTTTGATCATTTGTGTATTTTTCAATGTTGAACTTGCAGTTGAATTTGTTGGTGTTTTTCAATGTTGAGGTTGTTGAAGTTGTTGGTGTTTTTCAAAGTTGAGGTTGTTGTTGAATTTTTCGGTGTTTTTCATTGTTGAGGTTTTTGTTGAGTTTTTTGGTGTTTTTGAATGTTGAGGTTTTTGATGCATTATTTGGTGCTTTTCATTGTTGAGGTTTTTGTTGAATTTGTTGGTGACTTTCAATGTTGAGGTTGTTGTTGAATTTTTAGGTGTTTTTCATTGTTGTGGTTTCTGTTGAATTTGTTGGTGTTTTTGAATGTTGAGGTTGTTGATGAATCTTTCGGTGTTTTTCCTTGTTGAGGTTTTTGTTCAATTTGTTGGTGTTTTTCATTGTTGAGGTTGTTGTTGAATTTGTTGGTGATTTTTAATGTTGAGGTTGTGGTTGAATTTGTTGGTGTTTTTCCATGTTGAGGTTTTTGAATTTGTTGGTGTTTTTCAAAGTTGATGTTGTTGTTGAATTTGTTGGTGATATTCAATGTTGAGTTTGTTGTTGAATTTTTTGGTGTTTTTCATTGTTGAGGTTGTTGTTGAAATTGTTGGATTTGTTCAGTGTTTAGGTTTTTGTTGAATTTTTTGGTGATTTTCAATGTTGAGTTTGTTGTTGAATTTGTTGGTGTTTTTCATTGTTGAGGTTGTTGAATTTGTTGGTATTTTTCAAAGTTGACGTTGTTGAATTTTTTGGTGTTTTTAATTGTTGAGGTTTTGTTGAATTTGTTGGTGATTTTCAATGTTGAGGTTGTTGAATTTATTGGTGTTATCAATGGTTTTTTTGATCATTTTTCTATGTTACAAAGTTGAGGTTGCAGTTGAAATTGTTGGTGTTTTTCAATGTTCAGGTTGTTGAAGTTGTTGGTGTTGTTGAATGTTGAGGTTGTTGTTGAATTTTTCGGTGTTTTTCATTGTTGAGGTTTTTGTTGAATTATTTGTTGTTTTTGAATGTTGAGGTTGTTGATGCATTATTTGGTGTTTTTCATTGTTGAGGTTGTTGTTGAATTTGTTTGTGATTTTCAATGTTGAGGTTGTTGTTGAATTTTCAGGTGTTTTTCATTGTTGTGGTTTCTGTTGAATTTGTTGGTGTTTTTGATTGTTGAGGTTGTTGATGAATCTTTCGGTGTTTTTCATTGTTGAAGTTTTTGTTGAATTTGTTAGTGTTTTTCATTGTTGAGGTTGTTGTTGAATTTGTTGGTGATTTTTAATGTTGAGTTTGTGGTTGAATTTGTTGGTGTTTTTCCATGTTGAGGTTTTTGAATTTGTTGGTGTTTTTCAAAGTTGATGTTGTTGTTGAATTGGTTGGTGATTTTCAATGTTGAGTTTGTTGTTGAATTTTTTGCTGTTTTTCATTGTTGAGGTTGTTGTTGAAATTGTTGGATTTGTTCAGTGTTAAGGTTGTTGTTTAATTTTTTGGTGATTTTCAATGTTGAGTTTGTTGTTGAATTTGTTGGTGTTTTTCATTGTTGAGGTTGTTGAATTTGTTGGTATTTTTCAAAGTTGACGTTGTTGAATTTTTTTTGTTTTTAATTGTTGAGGTTTTGTTGAATTTGTTGGTGTTTTTGAATGTTGAGGTTGTTGTTGAATTTTTTGGTGTTTTTCATTGTTGAGGTTGTTGTTGAATTTGTTGGTGTTTTTGAATGTTGAGGTTGTTGCTGAATTGTTTGGTGTTTTTCATTGTTGAGGTTGTTGTTAAATTTGTTGATGATTTTCAATATTGAGGTTGTTGTTGAATTTGTTGGTGATTTTCAATGTTGAGGTTGTTGTTGAATTTGTTGATGTTTTTCCATGTTGAGGTTTTTGAATTTGTTGGTGTTTTTCAAAGTTGAGGTTGTTGAAATTATTGGTGTTATCATTGGTTTTTTAAAATCTTTTTTGTATTTTTCAAAGTTGAGGTTGCAGTTGAAATTGTTGGTGTTTTACAATGTTGAGGTTGTTGCATTTGTTGGTGTTTTTCAAAGTTGAGGTTGTTGTTGAATTTTTTGGTATTTTTCATTGTTGAGGTTTTTGTTGAAGAAGTTGGTGATTTTCAATGTTGAGGTTGTTGTTGAATTTTTTGGTGTTTTTCATTGTTGAGGTTTTTGTTAAATTTGTTCGCGTTTTTGAATGTTGAGGTTGTTGATGAATTTTTTGGTGTTTTTCATTGTTGAGGTTTTTGTTGACATTGTTTGTGTTTTTCATTGTTGAGGTTGTTGTTGAATTTGTTGGTGATTTTCAATATTGAGGTTCTGGTTGAATTTGTTTTTGTTTTTCCATGTTGAGGTTTTTGAATTTGTTGGTGTTTTTCATAGTTGAAGTTGTTGTTGAATTTGTTGGTGATTTTCAATGTTGAGGTTGTTGTTGCATTTTTTGATGTTTTTCATTGCTGAGGTTGTTGTTGAATTTGTTGGTGATTTTTAATGTTGAGGTTGTTGAATTCATTGATGTTATGAATGGTTTTTTTTGATCATTTTTCTATTTTTCAAAGTTGAGGTTGCAGTTGAAATTGTTGGTGTTTTTCAATGTTGAGGTTGTTGAAGTTGTTGGTGTTGTTCAAAGTTGAGGTTGTTGTTGAATTTTTCGGTGTTTTTGATTGTTGAGGTTTTTGTTGCATTTTTTGCTGTTTTTGAATGTTGAGGTTGTTGATGCATTATTTGGTGTTTTTCATTGTTGAGGTTGTTGTGAATTTGTTGGTGATTTTCAATGATGAGGTTGTTGTTGAGTTTTTAGGTGTTTTTCATTGTTCTGGTTTCTGTTGAATTTGTTGGTACTTTTGAATGTTGAGGTTGTTGATGAATCTTTCGGTGATTTTCAATGTTGAGGTTGTTGTTGAATTTTTTGGTGCTTTTCAATGTTGAGTTTGTTGTTGAATTTGTTGGTGTTTTTCATTGTTGAGGTTTTTGAATTTATTTGTATTTTTCAAGGTTGACGTTGTTGTTGAATATATTGGTGTTATTAATTGTTGAGGTTTTTGTTGAATTTGTTGCTGTTTTTGAATGTTGAGGTTGTTGTTGAATTTTTTGGTGTTTTTCATTGATGAGGTTGTTGTTGAATTTGTTGGTGTTTTTGAATGTTGAGGTTGTCGTTGAATTGTTTGATGTTTTTCATTGTTGAGGTTGTTGTTAAATTTGTTGGTGATTTTCAATATTGAGGTTGTTGTTGAATTTGTTGTTGTTATGAATTTTTACTTTGTTGAACCTTTTTGTATTTTTGAAAGTTGAGGTTGTTGTTGAATTTGTTGGTGTTTTTCCATGTTGAGGTTTTTGAATTTGTTGGTGTTTTTCAAAGTTGATGTTGTTGTTGAATTTGTTGGTGATTTTCAATGTTGAGTTTGTTGTTGAATTTTTGGGTGTTTTTCATTGTTGAGGTTGTTGTTGAAATTGTTGGATTTGTTCAGTGTTGAGGTTGTTGTTGAATTTTTTGGTGATTTTCAATGTTGAGTTTGTTGTTGAATTTGTTGGTGTTTTTCATTGTTGAGGTTGTTGAATTTGTTGGTATTTTTCAAAGTTGACGTTGTTGAATTTTTTGGTGTTTTTAATTGTTGAGGTTTTGTTGAATTTGTTGGTGTTTTTGAATGTTGAGGTTGTTGTTGAATTTATTGGTGTATTTCATTGTTGAGGTTGTTGTTGAATTTGTTGGTGTTTTTGAATGTTGAGGTTGTTGTTGAATTGTTTGGTGTTTATCATTGTTGAGGTTGTTGTTAAATTTGTTGATGATTTTCAATATTGAGGTTGTTGTTGAATTTGTTGGTGATTTTCCATGTTGAGGTTGTTGTTGAATTTGTTGATGTTTTTCCATGTTGAGGTTTTTGAATTTGTTGGTGTTTTTCAAAGTTGAGGTTGTTGAAATTATTGGTGTTATCAATGGTTTTTTAAAATCGTTTTTGTATTTTTCAAAGTTGAGGTTGCAGTTGAAATTGTTGGTGTTTTGCAATGTTGAGGTTGTTGAATTTGTTGGTGTTTTTCAAAGTTGAGGTTGTTGTTGAATTTTTTGGTGTTTTTCATTGTTGAGGTTTTTGTTAAATTTGTTCGCGTTTTTGAATGTTGAGGTTGTTGATGAATTTTTTGGTGTTTTTCATTGTTGAGGTTTTTATTGTCATTGTTTGTGTTTTTCATTGTTGAGGTTGTTGTTGAATTTGTTGGTGATTTTCAATATTGAGGTTCTGGTTGAATTTGTTTTTGTTTTTCCATGTTGAGGTTTTTGAATTTGTTGGTGTTTTTCATAGTTGAAGTTGTTGTTGAATTTGTTGGTGATTTTCAATGTTGAGGTTGTTGTTGCATTTTTTGATGTTTTTCATTGCTGAGGTTTTTGTTGAATTTGTTGGTGATTTTTAATGTTGAGGTTGTTGAATTCATTGATGTTATGAATGGTTTTTTTTGATCATTTTTCTATTTTTCAAAGTTGAGGTTGCAGTTGAAATTGTTGGTCTTTTTCAATGTTGAGGTTGTTGTTGAATTTTTCGGTGTTTTTGATTGTTGAGGTTTTTGTTGCATTTTTTGTTGTTTTTGAATGTTGAGGTTGTTGATGGATTATTTGGTGTTTTTCATTGATGAGGTTGTTGTGAATTTGTTGGTGATTTTCAATGATGAGGTTGTTGTTGAGTTTTTAGGTGTTTTTCATTGTTGTGGTTTCTGTTGAATTTGTTGGTACTTTTGAATGTTGAGGTTGTTGATGAATCTTTCGGTGATTTTCGTTGTTGAGGTTTTTGTTCAATTTGTTGGTGTTTTTCATTGTTGAGGTTGTTGTTGAATTTGTTGGTGATTTTCAATGTTGAGGTTGTGGTTGAATTTGTTGGTGTTTTTCCATGTTGAGGTTTTTGAATTTGTTGGTGTTTTTCAAAGTTGATGTTGTTGTTGAATTTGTTGGTGATTTTCAATGTTGAGTTTGTTGTTGAATTTTTTGGTGTTTTTCATTGTTGAGGTTGTTGTTGAAATTGTTGGAGTTTTTCAATGTTGAGGTTGTTGTTGAATTTTTTGGTGTATTTCATTGTTGAGGTTGTTGAATTTATTGGTATTGTTCAAGGTTGACGTTGTTGTTGAATATTTTGGTGTTATTAATTGTTGAGGTTTTTGTTGAATTTGTTGCTGTTTTTGAATGTTGAGGTTGTTGTTGAATTTTTTGGTGTTATTCATTGATGAGGTTGTTGTTGAATTTGTTGGTGTTTTTGAATGTTGAGGTTGTCGTTGAATTGTTTGATGTTTTTCATTGTTGAGGTTGTTGTTAAATTTGTTGGTGATTTTCAATATTGAGGTTGTTGTTGAATTTGTTGTTGTTATGAATTTTTACTTTTTTGAACCTTTTTGTATTTTTGAAAGTTGAGGTTGTTGTTGAATTTGTTGGTGTTTTTCAATGTTGAGGTTGTTGAATTTGTTTGTGTTTTTCAAAGCTGAGTTTCTTGTTGAATTTTTGGTGTTTTTCATTGTTGAGGTTTTTGTTGAATTTGTTGGTGTTTTTCATTGTTGTGGTTGTTGTTGACTTTCTTGGTGATTTTCAATTTTGAGGTTGTGGTAGAATTTGTTGGTGTTTTTCAAAGTTGATGTTGTTGAAATTATTGGTGTTATCAATGGTTCTTTTAAATCTTTCTTGTATTTTTCAAAGTTGAGGTTGCAGTTGAAATTGTTGGTGTTTTGCAATGTTGAGGTTGTTGAATCTGTTGGTGTTTTTCAATGTTGAGGTTGTTGAAGTTGTTGGTGTTGTTCAAAGTTGAGGTTGTTGTTGAATTTTTCGGTGTTTTTGATTGTTGAGGTTTTTGTTGCATTTTTTGTTGTTTTTGAATGTTGAGGTTGTTGATGCATTATTTGGTGTTTTTCATTTTTGAGGTTGTTGTGAATTTGTTGGTGATTTTCAATGATGAGGTTGTTGTTGAGTTTTTAGGTGTTTTTCATTGTTCTGGTTTCTGTTGAATTTGTTGGTACTTTTGAATGTTGAGGTTGTTGATGAATCTTTCGGTGATTTTCAATGTTGAGGTTGTTGTTGAATTTTTTGGTGCTTTTCAATGTTGAGTTTGTAGTTGAATTTGTTGGTGTTTTTCATTGTTGAGGTTGTTGAATTTATTTGTATTTTTCAAGGTTGACGTTGTTGTTGAATATATTGGAGTTATTAATTGTTGAGGTTTTTGTTGAATTTGTTGCTGTTTTTGAATGTTGAGGTTGTTGTTGAATTTTTTGGTGTTTTTCATTGATGAGGTTGTTGTTGAATTTGTTGGTGTTTTTGAATGTTGAGGTTGTCGTTGAATTGTTTGATGTTTTTCATTGTTGAGGTTTTTGTTAAATTTGTTGGTGATTTTCAATATTGAGGTTGTTGTTGAATTTGTTGTTGTTATGAATTTTTACTTTGTTGAACCTTTTTGTATTTTTGAAAGTTGAGGTTGTTGTTGAATTTGTTGGTGTTTTTCCATGTTGAGGTTTTTGAATTTGTTGGTGTTTTTCAAAGTTGATGTTGTTGTTGAATTTGTTGGTGATTTTCAATGTTGAGTTTGTTGTTGAATTTTTGGGTGTTTTTGATTGTTGAGGTTGTTGTTGAAATTGTTGGATTTGTTCAGTGTTGAGGTTGTTGTTGAATTTTTTGGTGATTTTCAATGTTGAGTTTGTTGTTGAATTTGTTAGTGTTTTTCATTGTTGAGGTTGTTGAATATGTTGGTATTTTTCAAAGTTGACGTTGTTGAATTTTTTGGTGTTTTTAATTGTTGAGGTTTTGTTGAATTTGTTGGTGTTTTTGAATGTTGAGGTTGTTGTTGAATTTTTTGGTGTTTTTCATTGTTGAGGTTGAAGTTGAATTTGTTGGTGTTTTTGAATGTTGAGGTTGTTGTTGAATTGTTTGGTGTTTTTCATTGTTGAGGTTGTTGTTAAATTTGTTGATGATTTTCAATATTGAGGTTGTTGTTGAATTTGTTGGTGATTTTCCATGTTGAGGTTGTTGTTGAATTTGTTGATTTTTTTCCATGTTGAGGTTTTTGAATTTGTTGGTGTTTTTCAAAGTTGAGGTTGTTGAAATTATTGGTGTTATCAATGGTTTTTTTAAATCGTTTTTGTATTTTTCAAAGTTGAGGTTGCAGTTGAAATTGTTGGTGTTTTGCAATGTTGAGGTTGTTGAATTTGTTGGTGTTTTTCAAAGTTGAGGTTGTTGTTGAATTTTTTGGTGTTTTTCATTGTTGAGGTTTTTGTTAAATTTGTTCGCGTTTTTGAATGTTGAGGTTGTTGATGAATTTTTTAGTGTTTTTCATTGTTGAGGTTTTTGTTGACATTGTTTGTGTTTTTCATTGTTGAGGTTGTTGTTGAATTTGTTGGTGATTTTCAATATTGAGGTTCTGGTTGAATTTGTTTTTGTTTTTCCATGTTGAGGTTTTTGAATTTGTTGGTGTTTTTCATAGTTGAAGTTGTTGTTGAATTTGTTGGTGATTTTCAATGTTGAGGTTGTTGTTGCATTTTTTGATGTTTTTCATTGCTGAGGTTTTTGTTGAATTTGTTGGTGATTTTTAATGTTGAGGTTGTTGAATTCATTGATGTTATGAATGGTTTTTTTTGATCATTTTTCTATTTTTCAAAGTTGAGGTTGCAGTTGAAATTGTTGGTCTTTTTCAATGTTGAGGTTGTTGTTGAATTTTTCGGTGTTTTTGATTGTTGAGGTTTTTGTTGCATTTTTTGTTGTTTTTGAATGTTGAGGTTGTTGATGGATTATTTGGTGTTTTTCATTGATGAGGTTGTTGTGAATTTGTTGGTGATTTTCAATGATGAGGTTGTTGTTGAGTTTTTAGGTGTTTTTCATTGTTGTGGTTTCTGTTGAATTTGTTGGTACTTTTGAATGTTGAGGTTGTTGATGAATCTTTCGGTGATTTTCGTTGTTGAGGTTTTTGTTCAATTTGTTGGTGTTTTTCATTGTTGAGGTTGTTGTTGAATTTGTTGGTGATTTTCAATGTTGAGGTTGTGGTTGAATTTGTTGGTGTTTTTCCATGTTGAGGTTATTGAATTTGTTGGTGTTTTTCAAAGTTGATGTTGTTGTTGAATTTGTTGGTGATTTTCAATGTTGAGTTTGTTGTTGAATTTTTTGGTGTTTTTCATTGTTGAGGTTGTTGTTGAAATTGTTGGAGTTTTTCAATGTTGAGGTTGTTGTTGAATTTTTTGGTGATTTTCAATGTTGAGTTTGTTGTTGAATTTGTTGGTGTATTTCATTGTTGAGGTTGTTGAATTTATTGGTATTTTTCAAGGTTGACGTTGTTGTTTAATATTTTGGTGTTATTAATTGTTGAGGTTTTTGTTGAATTTGTTGCTGTTTTTGAATGTTGAGGTTGTTGTTGAATTTTTTGGTGTTATTCATTGATGAGGTTGTTGTTGAATTTGTTGGTGTTTTTGAATGTTGAGGTTGTCGTTGAATTGTTTGATGTTTTTCATTGTTGAGGTTGTTGTTAAATTTGTTGGTGATTTTCAATATTGAGGTTGTTGTTGAATTTGTTGTTGTTATGAATTTTTACTTTTTTGAACCTTTTTGTATTTTTGAAAGTTGAGGTTGTTGTTGAATTTGTTGGTGTTTTTCAATGTTGAGGTTGTTGAATTTGTTTGTGTTTTTCAAAGCTGAGTTTCTTGTTGAATTTTTGGTGTTTTTCATTGTTGAGGTTTTTGTTGAATTTGTTGGTGTTTTTCATTGTTGTGGTTGTTGTTGACTTTCTTGGTGATTTTCAATTTTGAGGTTGTGGTAGAATTTGTTGGTGTTTTTCAAAGTTGATGTTGTTGAAATTATTGGTGTTATCAATGGTTCTTTTAAATCTTTCTTGTATTTTTCAAAGTTGAGGTTGCAGTTGAAATTGTTGGTGTTTTGCAATGTTGAGGTTGTTGAATTTGTTGGTGTTTTTCAAAGTTGAGGTTGTTGTTGAATTTTTTGGTGTTTTTCATTGTTGAGGTTTTTGTTGAATTTGTTGGTGATTTTCAATGTTTAGGTTGTTGTTGAATTTTTTGGTGTTTTTCATTGTTGAGGTTTTTGTTGAATTTGTTAGCGTTTTTGAATGTTGAGGTTGTTGATGAATTTTTGGTGTTTTTCATTGTTGAGGTTTTTGTTGAAATTGTTTGTGTTTTTCATTGTTGGGGTTGTTGTTGAATTTGTTGGTGATTTTCAATATTGAGGTTCTGGTTCAATTTGTTGTTGTTTTTCCATGTTGAGGTTTTTGAATTTGTTGGTGTTTTTCAAAGTTGAGGTTGTTGTTGAATTTGTTGGTGATTTTCAATGTTGAGGTTGTTGAATTAATTGATGTTATCAATGGTTTTTTTTGATCATTTTTCTATGTTACAAAGTTGAGGTTACAGTTGAAATTGTTGATGTTTTTCAATGTTGAGGTTGTTGAAGTTGTTGGTGTTGTTCAAAGTTGAGGTTGTTGTTGAATTTTTTGGTGTTTTTCATTGTTGAGGTTTTTGTTGAATTTTTTGTTGTTTTTGAATGTTGAGGTTGTTGATGCATTATTTGGTGTTTTTCATTGTTGAGGTTGTTGTTGAATTTGTTTGTGATTTTCAATGTTGAGGTTGTTGTTGAATTTTTAGGTGTTTTTCATTGTTGTGGTTTCTGTTGAATTTGGTGGTATTTTTGAATGTTGAGGTTGTTGATGAATCTTTCGGTGTTTTTCATTGTTGAGGTTTTTGTTGAATTTGTTAGTGTTTTTCATTGTTGAGGTTGTTGTTGAATTTGTTGGTGATTTTCAATGTTGAGGTTGTCGAATTCATCGGTGTTATCAATGGTTTTTTTTTGATCATTTGTGTATTTTTCAATGTTGAACTTGCAGTTGAATTTGTTGGTGTTTTTCAATGTTGAGGTTGTTGAAGTTGTTGGTGTTTTTTAAAGTTGAGGTTGTTGTTGAATTTTTCGGTGTTTTTCATTGTTGAGGTTTTTGTTGAGTTTTTTGGTGTTTTTGAATGTTGAGGTTTTTGATGCATTATTTGGTGCTTTTCATTGTTGAGGTTTTTGTTGAATTTGTTGGTGACTTTCAATGTTGAAGTTGTTGTTGAATTTTTAGGTGTTTTTCATTGTTGTGGTTTCTGTTGAATTTGTTGGTGTTTTTGAATGTTGAGGTTGTTGATGAATCTTTCGGTGTTTTTCCTTGTTGAGGTTTTTGTTCAATTTGTTGGTGTTTTTCATTGTTGAGGTTGTTGTTGAATTTGTTGGTGATTTTTAATGTTGAGGTTGTGGTTGAATTTGTTGGTGTTTTTCCATGTTGATGTTTTTGAATTTGTTGGTGTTTTTCAAAGTTGATGTTGTTGTTGAATTTGTTGGAGATATTCAATGTTGAGTTTGTTGTTGAATTTTTTGGTGTTTTTCATTGTTGAGGTTGTTGTTGAAATTGTTGGATTTGTTCAGTGTTGAGGTTTTTGTTGAATTTTTTGGTGATTTTCAATGTTGAGTTTGTTGTTGAATTTGTTGGTGTTTTTCATTGTTGAGGTTGTTGAATTTGTTGGTATTTTTCAAAGTTGACGTTGTTGAATTTTTTGGTGTTTTTAATTGTTGAGGTTTTGTTGAATTTGTTGGTGATTTTCAATGTTGAGGTTGTTGAATTCATTGGTGTTATCAATAGTTTTTTTTGATCATTTTTCTATGTTACAAAGTTGAGGTTGCAGTTGAAATTGTTGGTGTTTTTCAATGTTGAGGTTGTTGAAGTTGTTGGTGTTGTTGAATGTTGAGGTTGTTGTTGAATTTTTCGGTGTTTTTCATTGTTGAGGTTTTTGTTGAATTATTTGTTGTTTTTGAATGTTGAGGTTGTTGATGCATTATTTGGTGTTTTTCATTGTTGAGGTTGTTGTTGAATTTGTTTGTGATTTTCAATGTTGAGGTTGTTGTTGAATTTTCAGGTGTTTTTCATTGTTGTGGTTTCTGTTGAATTTGTTGGTGTTTTTGAATGTTGAGGTTGTTGATGAATCTTTCGGTGTTTTTCATTGTTGAAGTTTTTGTTGAATTTGTTAGTGTTTATCATTGTTGAGGTTGTTGTTGAATTTGTTGGTGATTTTTAATGTTGAGTTTGTGGTTGAATTTGTTGGTGTTTTTCCATGTTGAGGTTTTTGAATTTGTTGGTGTTCTTCAAAGTTGATGTTGTTGTTGAATTTGTTGGTGATTTTCAATGTTGAGTTTGTTGGTGAATTTTTTGCTGTTTTTCATTGTTGACGTTGTTGTTGAAATTGTTGGATTTGTTCAGTGTTGAGGTTGTTGTTGAATTTTTTGGTGATTTTCAATGTTGAGTTTGTTGTTGAATTTGTTGGTGTTTTTCATTGTTGAGGTTGCTGAATTTGTTGGTATTTATCAAAGTTGACGTTGTTGAATATTTTTTTGTTTTTAATTGTTGAGGTTTTGTTGAATTTGTTGGTGTTTTTGAATGTTGAGGTTGTTGTTGAATTTTTTGGTGTTTTTCATTGTTGAGGTTGTTGTTGAATTTGTTGGTGTTTTTGAATGTTGAGGTTGTTGCTGAATTGTTTGGTGTTTTTCATTGTTGAGGTTGTTGTTAAATTTGTTGATGATTTTCAATATTGAGGTTGTTGTTGAATTTGTTGGTGATTTTCAATGTTGAGGTTGTTGTTGAATTTGTTGATGTTTTTCCATGTTGAGGTTTTTGAATTTGTTGGTGTTTTTCAAAGTTGAGGTTGTTGTTGAATTTTTTGGTATTTTTCATTGTTGAGGTTTTTGTTGAAGAAGTTGGTGATTTTCAATGTTGAGGTTGTTGTTGAATTTTTTGGTGTTTTTCATTGTTGAGGTTTTTGTTATATTTGTTCGCGTTTTTGAATGTTGAGGTTGTTGATGAATTTTTTGGTGTTTTTCATTGTTGAGGTTTTTGTTGACATTGTTTGTGTTTTTCATTGTTGAGGTTGTTGTTGAATTTGTTGGTGATTTTCAATATTGAGGTTCTGGTTGAATTTGTTTTTGTTTTTCCATGTTGAGGTTTTTGAATTTGTTGGTGTTTTTCATAGTTGAAGTTGTTGTTGAATTTGTTGGTGATTTTCAATGTTGAGGTTGTTGTTGCATTTTTTGATGTTTTTCATTGCTGACGTTGTTGTTGAATTTGTTGGTGATTTTTAATGTTGAGGTTGTTGAATTCATTGATGTTATGAATGGTTTTTTTGATCATTTTTCTATTTTTCAAAGTTGAGGTTGCAGTTGAAATTGTTGGTGTTTTTCAATGTTGAGGTTGTTGAAGTTGTTGGTGCTGTTCAAAGTTGAAGTTGTTGTTGAATTTTTCGGTGTTTTTGATTGTTGAGGTTTTTGTTGCATTTTTTGTTGTTTTTGAATGTTGAGGTTGTTGATGCATTATTTGGTGTTTTTCATTGTTGAGGTTGTTGTGAATTTGTTGGTGATTTTCAATGATGAGGTTGTTGTTGAGTTTTTAGGTGTTTTTCATTGTTCTGGTTTCTGTTGAATTTGTTGGTACTTTTGAATGTTGAGGTTGTTGATGAATCTTTCGGTGATTTTCGTTGTTGAGGTTTTTGCTCAATTTGTTGGTGTTTTTCATTGTTGAGGTTGTTGTTGAATTTGTTGGTGATTTTCAATGTTGAGGTTGTGTTTGAATTTGTTGGTATTTTTCCATGTTGAGGTTTTTGGATTTGTTGGTGTTTTTCAAAGTTGATGTTGTTGTTGAATTTGTTGGTGATTTTCAATGTTGAGTTTGTTGTTGAATTTTATGGTGTTTTTCATTGTTGAGGTTGTTGTTGTAATTGTTGGAGTTTTTCAATGTTGAGGTTGTTGTTGAATTTTTTGGTGCTTTTCAATGTTGAGTTTGTTGTTGAATTTGTTGGTGTTTTTCATTGTTGAGGTTGTTGAATTTATTTGTATTTTTCAAGGTTGACGTTGTTGTTGAATATATTGGTGTTATTAATTGTTGAGTTTTTTGTTGAATTTGTTGCTCTTTTTGAATGTTGAGGTTGTTGTTGAATTGTTTGGTGTTTTGCATTGATGAGGTTGTTGTTGAATTTGTTGGTGTTTTTGAATGTTGAGGTTGTCGTTGAATTGTTTGATGTTTTTCATTGTTGAGGTTGTTGTTAAATTTGTTGGTGATTTTCAATATTGAGGTTGTTGTTGAATTTGTTGTTGTTATGAATTTTTACTTTGTTGAACCTTTTTGTATTTTTGAAAGTTGAGGTTGTTGTTGAATTTGTTGGTGTTTTTCCATGTTGAGGTTTTTGAATTTGTTGGTGTTTTTCAAAGTTGATGTTGTTGTTGAATTTGTTGGTGATTTTCAATGTTGAGTTTGTTGTTGAATTTTTGGGTGTTTTTCATTGTTGAGGTTGTTGTTGAAATTGTTGTATTTGTTCAATGTTGAGTTTGTTGTTGAATTTGTTGGTGTTTTTCATTGTTGAGGTTGTTGAATTTGTTGGTATTTTTCAAAGTTGACGTTGTTGAATTTTTTGGTGTCTTTAATTGCTGAGGTTTTGTTGAATTTGTTGGTGTTTTTGAATGTTGAGGTTGTTGTTGAATTTTTTGGTGTTTTTCATTGTTGAGGTTGTTGTTGAATTTGTTGGTGTTTTTCAATGTTGAGGTTGTTGTTGAATTGTTTGGTGTTTTTCATTGTTGAGGTTGTTGTTTAATTTGTTGATGATTTTCAATATTGAGGTTGTTGTTGAATTTGTTGGTGATTTTCCATGTTGAGGTTGTTGTTGAATTTGTTGATGTTTTTCCATGTTGAGGTTTTTGAATTTGTTGGTGTTTTTCAAAGTTGAGGTTGTTGAAATTATTGGTGTTATCAATGGTTTTTTAAAATCGTTTTTGTATTTTTCAAAGTTGAGGTTGCAGTTGAAATTGTTGGTGTTTTGCAATGTTGAGGTTGTTGAATTTGTTGGTGTTTTTCAAAGTTGAGGTTGTTGTTGAATTTCTTGGTGTTTTTCATTGTTGAGGTTTTTGTTAAATTTGTTCGCGTTTTTGAATGTTGAGGTTGTTGATGAATTTTTTGGTGTTTTTCATTGTTGAGGTTTTTGTTGACATTGTTTGTGTTTTTCATTGTTGAGGTTGTTGTTGAATTTGTTGGTGATTTTCAATATTGAGGTTCTGGTTGAATTTGTTTTTGTTTTTCCATGTTGAGGTTTTTGAATTTGTTGGTGTTTTTCATAGTTGAAGTTGTTGTTCAATTTGTTGGTGATTTTCAATGTTGAGGTTGTTGTTGCATTTTTTGATGTTTTTCATTGCTGAGATTGTTGTTGAATTTGTTGGTGATTTTTAATGTTGAGGTTGTTGAATTCATTGATGTTATGAATGGTTTTTTTTGATCATTTTTCTATTTTTCAAAGTTGAGGTTGCAGTTGAAATTGTTGGTCTTTTTCAATGTTGAGGTTGTTGTTGAATTTTTCGGTGTTTTTGATTGTTGAGGTTTATGTTTCATTTTTTGTTGTTTTTGAATGTTGAGGTTGTTGATGGATTATTTGGTGTTTTTCATTGATGAGGTTGTTGTGAATTTGTTGGTGATTTTCAATGATGAGGTTGTTGTTGAGTTTTTAGGTGTTTTTCATTGTTGTGGTTTCTGTTAAATTTGTTGGTACTTTTGAATGTTGAGGTTGTTGATGAATCTTTCGGTGATTTTCGTTGTTGAGGTTTTTGTTCAATTTGTTGGTGTTTTTCATTGTTGAGGTTGTTGTTGAATTTGTTGGTGATTTTCAATGTTGAGGTTGTGGTTGAATTTGTTGGTGTTTTTCCATGTTGAGGTTTTTGAATTTGTTGGTGTTTTTCAAAGTTGATGTTGTTGTTGAATTTGTTGGTGATTTTCAATGTTGAGTTTGTTGTTGAATTTTTTGGTGTTTTTCATTGTTGAGGTTGTTGTTGAAATTGTTGGAGTTTTTCAATGTTGAGGTTGTTGTTGAATTTTTTGGTGATTTTCAATGTTGAGTTTGTTGTTGAATTTGTTGGTGTATTTCATTGTTGAGGTTGTTGAATTTATTGGTATTTTTCAAGGTTGACGTTGTTGTTGAATATTTTGGTGTTATTAATTGTTGAGGTTTTTGTTGAATTTGTTGCTGTTTTTGAATGTTGAGGTTGTTGTTGAATTTTTTGGTGTTATTCATTGATGAGGTTGTTGTTGAATTTGTTGGTGTTTTTGAATGTTGAGGTTGTCGTTGAATTGTTTGATGTTTTTCATTGTTGAGGTTGTTGTTAAATTTGTTGGTGATTTTCAATATTGAGGTTGTTGTTGAATTTGTTGTTGTTATGAATTTTTACTTTTTTGAACCTTTATGTATTTTTGAAAGTTGAGGTTGTTGTTGAATTTGTTGGTGTTTTTCAATGTTGAGGTTGTTGAATTTGTTTGTGTTTTTCAAAGCTGAGTTTGTTGTTGAATTTGTTGGTGTTTTTCATTGTTGAGGTTTTTGTTCAATTTGTTGGTGTTTTTCATTGTTGAGGTTTTTGCTGAATTTGTTGGTGTTTTTCATTGTTGTGGTTGTTGTTGACTTTCTTGGTGATTTTCAATTTTGAGGTTGTGGTAGAATTTGTTGGTGTTTTTCAAAGTTGATGTTGTTGAAATTTTGGTGTTATCAATGGTTCTTTTAAATCTTTCTTGTATTTTTCAAAGTTGAGGTTGCAGTTGAAATTGTTGGTGTTTTGCAATGTTGAGGTTGTTGAATTTGTTGGTGATTTTCAAAGTTGAGGTTGTTGTTGAATTTTTTGGTGTTTTTCATTGTTGAGGTTTTTGTTGAATTTGTTGGTGATTTTCAATGTTTAGGTTGTTGTTGAATTTTTTGGTGTTTTTCATTGTTGAGGTTTTTGTTGAATTTGTTAGCGTTTTTGAATGTTGAGGTTGTTGTTGAATTTTTGGTGTTTTTCATTGTTGAGGTTTTTGTTGAAATTGTTTGTGTTTTTCATTGTTGGGGTTGTTGTTGAATTTGTTGGTGATTTTCAATATTGAGGTTCTGGTTCAATTTGTTGTTGTTTTTCCATGTTGAGGTTTTTGAATTTGTTGGTGTTTTTCAAAGTTGAGGTTGTTGTTGAATTTGTTGGTGATTTTCAATGTTGAAGTTGTTGTTGCATTTTTTGATGTTTTTCATTGCTGAGGTTGTTGTTGAATTTGTTGGTGATTTTCAATGTTGAGGTTGTTGAATTAATTGGTGTTATCAATGGTTTTTTTTGATCATTTTTCTATGTTACAAAGTTGAGGTTACAGTTGAAATTGTTGATGTTTTTCAATGTTGAGGTTGTTGAAGTTGTTGGTGTTGTTCAAAGTTGAGGTTGTTGTTGAATTTTTCGGTGTTTTTCATTGTTGAGGTTTTTGTTGAATTTTTTGTTGTTTTTGAATGTTGAGGTTGTTGATGCATTATTTGGTGTTTTTCATTGTTGAGGTTGTTGTTGAATTTGTTTGTGATTTTCAATGTTGAGGTTGTTGTTGAATTTTTAGGTGTTTTTCATTGTTGTGGTTTCTGTTGAATTTGTTGGTATTTTTGAATGTTGAGGTTGTTGATGAATCTTTCGGTGTTTTTCATTGTTGAGGTTTTTGTTGAATTTGTTAGTGTTTTTCATTGTTGAGGTTGTTGTTGAATTTGTTGGTGATTTTCAATGTTGAGGTTGTCGAATTCATCGGTGTTATCAATGGTTTTTTTTTGATCATTTGTGTATTTTTCAATGTTGAACTTGCAGTTGAATTTGTTGGTGTTTTTCAATGTTGAGGTTGTTGAAGTTGTTGGTGTTTTTCAAAGTTGAGGTTGTTGTTGAATTTCTCGGTGTTTTTCATTGTTGAGGTTTTTGTTGAGTTTTTTGGTGTTTTTGAATGTTGAGGTTTTTGATGCATTATTTGGTGCTTTTCATTGTTGAGGTTTTTGTTGAATTTGTTGGTGACTTTCAATGTTGAGGTTGTTGTTGAATTTTTAGGTGTTTTTCATTGTTGTGGTTTCTGTTGAATTTGTTGGTGTTTTTGAATGTTGAGGTTGTTGATGAATCTTTCGGTGTTTTTCCTTGTTGAGGTTTTTGTTCAATTTGTTGGTGTTTTTCATTGTTGAGGTTGTTGTTGAATTTGTTGGTGATTTTTAATGTTGAGGTTGTGGTTGAATTTATTGGTGTTTTTCCATGTTGAGGTTTTTGAATTTGTTGGTGTTTTTCAAAGTTGATGTTGTTGTTGAATTTGTTGGTGATATTCAATGTTGAGTTTGTTGTTGAATTTTTTGGTGTTTTTCATTGTTGAGGTTGTTGTTGAAATTGTTGGATTTGTTCAGTGTTGAGGTTTTTGTTGAATTTTTTGGTGATTTTCAATGTTGAGTTTGTTGTTGAATTTGTTGGTGTTTTTCATTGTTGAGGTTGTTGAATTTGTTGGTATTTTTCAAAGTTGACGTTGTTGAATTTTTTGGTGTTTTTAATTGTTGAGGTTTTGTTGAATTTGTTGGTGATTTTCAATGTTGAGGTTGTTGAATTCATTGGTGTTATCAATGGTTTTTTTTGATCATTTTTCTATGTTACAAAGTTGAGGTTGCAGTTGAAATTGTTGGTGTTTTTCAATGTTGAGGTTGTTGAAGTTGTTGGTGTTGTTGAATGTTGAGGTTGTTGTTGAATTTTTCGGTGTTTTTCATTGTTGAGGTTTTTGTTGAATTATTTGTTGTTTTTGAATGTTGAGGTTGTTGATGCATTATTTGGTGTTTTTCATTGTTGTGGTTTCTGTTGAATTTGTTGGTGTTTTTGAATGTTGAGGTTGTTGATGAATCTTTCGGTGTTTTTCATTGTTGAAGTTTTTGTTGAATTTGTTAGTGTTTTTCATTGTTGAGGTTGTTGTTGAATTTGTTGGTGATTTTTAATGTTGAGTTTGTGGTTGAATTTGTTGGTGTTTTTCCATGTTGAGGTTTTTGAATTTGTTGGTGTTCTTCAAAGTTGATGTTGTTGTTGAATTTGTTGGTGATTTTCAATGTTGAGTTTGTTGTTGAATTTTTTGCTGTTTTTCATTGTTGACGTTGTTGTTGAAATTGTTGGATTTGTTCAGTGTTGAGGTTGTTGTTGAATTTTTTGGTGATTTTCAATGTTGAGTTTGTTGTTGAATTTGTTGGTGTTTCTCATTGTTGAGGTTGTTGAATTTGTTGGTATTTTTCAAAGTTGACGTTGTTGAATTTTTTTTTGTTTTTAATAGTTGAGGTTTTGTTGAATTTGTTGGTGTTTTTGAATGTTGAGGTTGTAGTTGAATTTTTTGGTGTTTTTCATTGTTGAGGTTGTTGTTGAATTTGTTGGTGTTTTTGAATGTTGAGGTTGTTGCTGAATTGTTTGGTGTTTTTCATTGTTGAGGTTGTTGTTAAATTTGTTGATGATTTTCAATATTGAGGTTGTTGTTGAATTTGTTGGTGATTTTCAATGTTGAGGTTGTTGTTGAATTTGTTGATGTTTTTCCATGTTGAGGTTTTTGAATTTGTTGGTGTTTTTCAAAGTTGAGGTTGTTGAAATTATTGGTGTTATCATTGGTTTTTTAAAATCTTTTTTGTATTTTTCAAAGTTGAGGTTGCAGTTGAAATTGTTGGTGTTTTGCAATGTTGAGGTTGTTGCATTTGTTGGTGTTTTTCAAAGTTGAGGTTGTTGTTGAATTTTTTGGTATTTTTCATTGTTGAGGTTTTTGTTGAAGAAGTTGGTGATTTTCAATATTGAGGTTGTTGTTGAATTTTTTGGTGTTTTTCATTGTTGAGGTTTTTGTTAAATTTGTTCGCGTTTTTGAATGTTGAGGTTGTTGATGAATTTTTTGGTGTTTTTCATTGTTGAGGTTTTTGTTGACATTGTTTGTGTTTTTCATTGTTGAGGTTGTTGTTGAATTTGTTGGTGATTTTCAATATTGAGGTTCTGGTTGAATTTGTTTTTGTTTTTCCATGTTGAGGTTTTTGTATTTGTTGGTGTTTTTCATAGTTGAAGTTGTTGTTCAATTTGTTGGTGATTTTCAATGTTGAGGTTGTTGTTGCATTTTTTGATGTTTTTCATTGCTGAGGTTGTTGTTGAATTTGTTGGTGATTTTTAATGTTGAGGTTGTTGAATTCATTGATGTTATGAATGGTTTTTTTTGATCATTTTTCTATTTTTCAAAGTTGAGGTTGCAGTTGAAATTGTTGGTGTTTTTCAATGTTGAGGTTGTTGAAGTTGTTGGTGTTGTTCAAAGTTGAGGTTGTTGTTGAATATTTCGGTGTTTTTGATTGTTGAGGTTTTTGTTGCATTTTTTGTTGTTTTTGAATGTTGAGGTTGTTGATGCATTATTTGGTGTTTTTCATTGATGAGGTTGTTGTGAATTTGTTGGTGATTTTCAATGATGAGGTTGTTGTTGAGTTTTTAGGTGTTTTTCATTGTTGTGGTTTCTGTTGAATTTGTTGGTACTTTTGAATGTTGAGGTTGTTGATGAATCTTTCGGTGATTTTCGTTGTTGAGGTTTTTGTTCAATTTGTTGGTGTTTTACATTGTTGAGGTTGTTGTTGAATTTGTTGGTGATTTTCAATGTTGAGGTTGTGTTTGAATTTGTTGGTGTTTTTCCATGTTGAGGTTTTTGGATTTGTTGGTGTTTTTCAAAGTTGATGTTGTTGTTGAATTTGTTGGTGATTTTCAATGTTGAGTTTGTTGTTGAATTTTTTGGTGTTTTTCATTGTTGAGGTTGTTGTTGAAATTGTTGGATTGTTTCATTGTTGAGGTTGTTGTTGAATTTTTTGGTGATTTTCAATGTTGAGTTTGTTGTTGAATTTGTTGGTGTTTTTCATTGTTGAGGTTGTTGAATTTATTGGTATTTTTCAAGGTTGACGTTGTTGTTGAATATTTTGGTGTTATTAATTGTTGAGGTTTTTGTTGAATTTGTTGCTGTTTTTGAATGTTGAGGTTGTTGTTGAATTTTTTGGTGTTTTGCATTGATGAGGTTGTTGTTGAATTTGTTGGTGTTTTTGAATGTTGAGGTTGTCGTTGTATTGTTTGATGTTTTTCATTGTTGAGGTTGTTGTTAAATTTGTTGGTGATTTTCAATATTGAGGTTGTTGTTGAATTTGTTGTTGTTATGTATTTTTACTTTGTTGAACCTTTTTGTATTTTTGAAAGTTGAGGTTGTTGTTGAATTTGTTGGTGTTTTTCAATGTTGAGGTTGTTGAATTTGTTTGTGTTTTTCAAAGCTGAGTTTGTTGTTGAATTTGTTGGTGATTTTCATTGTTGAGGTTTTTGTTGAATTTGTTGGTGTTTTTCATTGTTGAGGTTGTTGTTGACTTTCTTGGTGATTTTCAATGTTGTGGTTGTGGTTGAATTTGTTGGTGTTTTTCAAAGTTGATGTTGTTGAAATTATTGGTGTTATCAATGGTTCTTTTAAATCTTTTTTGTATTTTTCAAAGTTGAGGTTGCAGTTGAAATTGTTGGTGTTTTGCAATGTTGAGGTTGTTGAATTTGTTGGTGTTTTTCAAAGTTGAGGTTGTTGTTGAATTTTTTGGTGTTTTTCATTGTTGAGGTTTTTGTTGAATTTGTTGGTGACTTTCAATGTTGAGGTTGTTGTTGAATTTTTAGGTGTTTTTCATTGTTGTGGTTTCTGTTGAATTTGTTGGTGTTTTTGAATGTTGAGGTTGTTGATGAATCTTTCGGTGTTTTTCCTTGTTGTGGTTTTTGTTCAATTTGTTGGTGTTTTTCATTGTTGAGGTTGTTGTTGAATTTGTTGGTGTTTTTCCATGTTGAGGTTTTTGAATTTGTTGGTGTTTTTCAAAGTTGATGTTGTTGTTGAATTTGGTGGTGATTTTCAATGTTGAGTTTGTTGTTGAATTTTTTGGTGTTTTTCATTGTTGAGGTTGTTGTTGAAATTGTTGGATTTGTTCAGTGTTGAGGTTGTTGTTGAATTTTTTGGTGATTTTCAATGTTGAGTTTGTTGTTGTATTTATTGGTGTTTTTCATTGTTGAGGTTGTTGAATTTGTTGATATTTTTAAAGTTGACGTTGTTGAATTTTTTGGTGTTTTTAATTGTTGATGTTTTGTTGAATTTGTTGGTGATTTTCAATGTTGAGGTTGTTGAATTCATTGGTGTTATCAATGATTTTTTTTGATCATTTTTCTATGTTACAAAGTTGAGGTTGCAGTTGAAATTGTTGGTGATTTTCAATGTTGAGGTTGTTGAAGTTGTTGGTGTTGTTGAAAGTTGAGGTTGTTGTTGAATTTTTCGGTGTTTTTGATTGTTGAGGTTTTTGTTGAATTTTTTGTTGTTTTTGAATGTTGAGGTTGTTGATGCATTATTTGGTGTTTTTCATTGTTGAGATTGTTGTTGAATTTGTTTGTGATTTTCAATGTTGAGGTTGTTGTTGAATTTTTAGGTGTTTTTCATTGTTGTGTTTTCTGTTGAATTTGTTGGTATTTTTGAATGTTGAGGTTGTTGATGAATCTTTCGGTGTTTTTCATTGTTGAAGTTTTTCTTGAATTTGTTGGTGTTTTTCATTGTTGAGGTTGTTGTTGAATTTGTTGGTGATTTTTAATGTTGAGTTTGTGGCTGAATTTGTTGGTGTTTTTCCATGTTGAGGTTTTTGAATTTGTTTGTGTTCTTCAAAGTTGATGTTGTTGTTGAATTTGTTGGTGATTTTCAATGTTGAGTTTGTTGTTGAATTTTTTGGTGTTTTTCATTGTTGAGGTTGTTGTTGAAATTGTTGGATTTGTTCAGTGTTGAGGTTGTTGTTGAATTTTTTGGTGTTTTTCAATGTTGAGTTTGTTGTTGAATTTGTTGGTGTTTTTCATTGTTGAGGTTGTTGAATTTGTTGGTATTTTTCAAAGTTGACGTTGTTGAATTTTTTGGTGTTTTAATTGTTGAGGTTTTGTTGAATTTGTTGGTGTTTTTGAATGTTGAGGTTGTTGTTGAATTTTTTGGTGTTTTTCATTGTTGAGGTTGTTGTTGAATTTGTTGGTGTTTTTGAATGTTGAGGTTGTTGTTGAATTGTTTGGTGTTTTTCATTGTTGAGGTTGTTGTTAAATTTGTTGATGATTTTCAATATTGAGGTTGTTGTTGAATTTGTTGGTGATTTTCAATGTTGAGGTTGTTGTTGAATTTGTTGATGTATTTCCATGTTGAGGTTTTTGAATTTGTTGGTGTTTTTCAAAGTTGAGGTTGTTGAAATTATTGGTGTTATCAATGGTTTTTTAAAATCTTTTTTGTATTTTTCAAAGTTGAGGTTGCAGTTGAAATTGTTGGTGTTTTGCAATGTTGAGGTTGTTGCATTTGTTGGTGTTTTTCAAAGCTTAGGTTTTTGTTGAATTTTTTGGTGTTTTTCATTGTTGAGGTTTTTGTTGAAGATGTTGGTGATTTTCAATGTCGAGGTTGTTGTTGAATTTTTTGGTGTTTTTTATTGTTGATGTTTCTGTTAAATTTGCTCGCGTTTTTGAATGTTGAGGTTGTTGATGAATTGTTTGGTGTTTTTCATTGTTGAGGTTTTTGTTGACATTGTTTGTGTTTTTCATTGTTGAGGGTGTTGTTGAATTTGTTGGTGATTTTCAATATTGAGGTTCTGGTTGAATTTGTTTTTGTTTTTCCATGTTGAATGTTTTTGAATTTGTCGGTGTTTTTCATAGTTGAAGTTGTTGTTGAATTTGTTGGTGATTTTCAATGTTGAGGTTGTTGTCGCATTTTTTGATGTTTTTCATTGCTGAGGTTGTTGTTGAATTTGTTGGTGATTTTTAATGTTGAGGTTGTTGAATTCATTGATGTTATGAATGGTTTTTTTTGATCATTTTTCTATTTTTCAAAGTTGAGATTGCAGTTGAAATTGTTGGTGTTTTTCAATGTTGAGGTTGTTGAAGTTGTTGGTGTTGTTCAAAGTTGAGGTTGTTGTTGAATATTTCAGTGTTTTTGATTGTTGAGGTTTTTGTTGCATTTTTTGTTGTTTTTGAATGTTGAGGTTGTTGATGCATTATTTGGTGTTTTTCATTGATGAGGTTGTTGTTGAATTTGTTGGTGATTTTCAATGATGAGGTTGTTGTTGAGTTTTTAGGTGTTTTTCATTGTTGTGGTTTCTGTTGAATTTGTTGGTACTTTTGAATGTTGAGGTTGTTGACGTATCTTTCGGTGATTTTCGTTGTTGAGGTTTTTGTTCAATTTGTTGGTGTTTTTCATTGTTGAGGTTGTCGTTGAATTTGTTGGTGATTTTCAATGTTGAGTTTGTGGTTGAATTTGTTGGTGTTTTTCTATGTTGAGGTTTTTGGATTTGTTGGTGTTTTTCAAAGTTGATGTTGTTGTTGAATTTGTTGGTGATTTTCAATGTTGAGTTTGTTGTTGAATTTTTTGGTGTTTTTCATTGTTGAGGTTGTTGTTGAAATTGTTTGATTTGTTCAATGTTGAGGTTGTTGTTGAATTTTTTGGTGATTTTCAATGTTGAGCTTGTTATTGAATTTGTTGGTGTTTTTCATTGTTGAGGTTGTTGAATTTATTGGTATTTTTCAAGGTTGACGTTGTTGTTGAATATTTTGGTATTATGAATTGTTGAGGTTTTTGTTGAATTTGTTGCTGTTTTTGAATGTTGAGGTTGTTGTTGAATTTTTTGGTGTTTTTCATTGATGCGGTTGTTGTTGAATTTGTTGGTGTTTTTGAATGTTGAGGTTGTCGTTGTATTGTTTGATGTTTTTCATTGTTGAGGTTGTTGTTAAATTTGTTGGTGATTTTCAATATTGAGGTTGTTGTTGAATTTGTTGCTGTTCTGAATTTTTACTTTGTTGAACCTTTTTGTATTTTTGAAAGTTGAGGTTGTTGTTGAATTTGTTGGTGTTTTTCAATGTTGAGGTTGTTGAATTTGTTTGTGTTTTTCAAAGTTGATGTTGTTGTTGAATTTGTTGGTGTTTTTCATTGTTGAGGTTTTTGTTGAATTTGTTGGTGTTTTTCATTGTTGAGGTTGTTGTTGACTTTCTTGGTGATTTTCAATTTTGAGGTTGTGGTTGAATTTGTTGGTGTTTTTCAAAGTTGATGTTGTTGAAATTATTGGTGTTATCAATGGTTCTTTTAAATCTTTTTTGTATTTTTCAAAGTTGAGGTTGCAGTTGAAATTGTTGGTGTTTTGCTTTGTTGAGGTTGTTGAATTTGTTGGTGTTTTTCAAAGTTGAGGTTGTTGTTGAATTTTTGGTGTTTTTCATTGTTGAGGTTTTTGTTGAATTTGTTGGTAATTTTCAATGTTGAGGTTGTTGTTGAATTTTTTGGTGTTTTTAATTGTTGAGGTTTTTGTTGAATTTGTTAGCGTTTTTGAATGTTGAGGTTGTTGATGAATTTTTTGGTGTTTTTCATTGTTGAGGTTTTTGTTGAAATTGTTTGTGTTTTTCATTGTTGGGGTTGTTGTTGAATTTGTTGGTGATTTTCAATATTGAGGTTCTGGTTCAATTTGTTGTTGATTTTCCATGTTGAGGTTTTTGAATTTGTTGGTGTTTTTCAAAGTTGAGGTTGTTGTTGAATTTGTTGGTGATTTTCAATGTTGAAGTTGTTGTTGCATTTTTTGATGTTTTTCATTGCTGAGGTTGTTGTTGAATTTGTTGGTGATTTTCAATGTTGAGGTTGTTGAATTCACTGGTGTTATCAATGGTTTTTTTTGATCTTTTTTCTATGTTACAAAGTTGAGGTTGCAGTTGAAATTGTTGGTGTTTTTCAATGTTGAGGTTGTTGAAGTTGTTGGTGTTGTTGAAAGTTGAGGTTGTTGTTGAATTTTTCGGTGTTTTTCATTGTTGAGGTTTTTGTTGAATTTTTTGTTGTTTTTGAATGTTGAGGTTGTTGATGCATTATTTGGTGTTTTTCATTGTTGAGGTTGTTGTTGAATTTGTTTGTGATTTTCAATGTTGAGGTTGTTGTTGAATTTTTAGGTGTTTTTCATTGTTGTGGTTTCTGTTGAATTTGTTGGTATTTTTGAATGTTGAGGTTGTTGATGAATCTTTTGGTGTTTTTCATTGTTGAGGTTTTTGTTGAATTTGTTGGTGTTTTCATTGTTGAGGTTGTTGTTGAATTTATTGGTGATTTTCAATGTTGAGGTTGTTGAATTCATCGCTGTTATCAATGGTTATTTTTTCATCATTTGTGTATTTTTCAAAGTTGAACTTGCAGTTGAATTTGTTGGTGTTTTTCAATGTTGAGGTTGTTGAAGTTGTTGGTGTTTTTCAAAGTTGAGGTTGTTGTTGAATTTTTCGGTGTTTTTCATTGTTGAGGTTTTTGTTGTATTTTTTGATGTTTTTGAATGTTGAGGTTTTTGATGCATTATTTGGTGCTTTTCAATGTTGAGGTTTTTGTTGAATTTGTTGGTGACTTTCAATGTTGAGGTTGTTGTTGAATTTTTAGGTGTTTTTCATTGTTGTGGTTTCTGTTGAATTTGTTGGTGTTTTTGAATGTTGAGGTTGTTGATGAATCTTTCGTTGTTTTTCCTTGTTGAGGTTTTTGTTGAATTTGTTGGTGTTTTTCATTGTTGAGGTTGTTGTTGAATTTGTTGGTGATTTTTAATGTTGAAGTTGTGGATGAATTTGTTGGTGTTTTTCCATGTTGATGTTTTTGAATTTGTTGGTGTTTTTCAAAGTTGATGTTGTTGTTGAATTTGTTGGTGATTTTCAATGTTGAGTTTGTTGTTGAGTTTTTTGGTGTTTTTCATTGTTGAGGTTGTTGTTGAAATTGTTGGATTTGTTCAGTGTTGAGGTTGTTGTTGAATTTTTTGGTGATTTTCAATGTTGAGTTTGTTGTTGAATTTGCTGGGGTTTTTCATTGTTGAGGTTGTTGAATTTGTTGGTATTATTCAAAGTTGACGTTGTTGAATTTTTTGGTGTTTTTAATTGTTGAGGTTTTGTTGAATTTGTTGGTGATTTTTAATGTTGAGGTTGTTGAATTCATTGGTGTTATGAATGGTTTTTTTTGATCATTTTTCTATGTTACAAAGTTGAGGTTGCAGTTGAAATTGTTGGTGTTTTTCAATGTTGAGGTTGTTGAAGTTGTTGGTGTTGTTGAAAGTTGAGGTTGTTGTTGAATTTTTCGGTGTTTTTCATTGTTGAGGTTTTTGTTGAATTTTTTGTTGTTTTTGAATGTTGAGGTTGTTGATGCATTATTTGGTGTTTTTCATTGTTGAGGTTGTTGTTGAATTTGTTTGTGATTTTCAATGTTGAGGTTGTTGTTGAATTTTTAGGTGTTTTTCATTGTTGTGGTTTCTGTTGAATTTGTTGGTATTTTTGAATGTTGAGGTTGTTGATGAATCTTTCGGTGTTTTTCATTGTTGAAGTTTTTGTTGAATTTGTTGGTGTTTTTCATTGTTGAGGTTGTTGTTGAATTTGTTGGTGATTTTCAATGTTGAGGTTGTGGTTGAATTTGTTGGTGTTTTTCCATGTTGAGGTTTTTGAATTTGTTGGTGTTTTTCAAAGTTGATGTTGTTGTTGAATTTGTTGGTGATTTTCATTGTTGAGTTTGTTGTTGAATTTTTTGGTGTTTTTCATTGTTGAGGTTGTTGTTGAAATTGTTGGATTTGTTCAGTGTTGAGGTTGTTGTTGAATTTTTTGGTGATTTTCAATGTTGAGTTTGTTGTTGAATTTGTTGGTGTTTTTCATTGTTGAGGTTGTTGAATTTGTTGGTATTTTTCAAAGTTGACGTTGTTGAATTTTTTGGTGTTTTTAATTGTTGAGGTTTTGTTGAATTTGTTGGTGTTTTTGAATGTTGAGGTTGTTGTTGAATTTTTTGGTGTTATTCATTGTTGAGGTTTTTGTTGAATTTGTTGCTGTTTTTGAATGTTGAGGTTGTTCTTGAATTGTTTGGTGTTTTTCATTGTTGAGGTTGTTGTTAAATTTGTTGATGATTTTCAATATTGAGGTTGTTGTTGAATTTGTTGGTGATTTTCAATGTTGAGGTTGTTGTTGAATTTGTTGATGTTTTTCCATGTTGAGGTTTTTGAATTTGTTGGTGTTTTTCAAAGTTGAGGTTGTTGAAATTATTGGTGTTATCAATGGTTTTTTAAAATCTTTTTTGTATTTTTCAAAGTTGAGGTTGCAGTTGAAATTGTTGGTGTTTTGCAATGTTGAGGTTGTTGCATTTGTTGGTGTTTTTCAAAGCTGAGGTTGTTGTTGAATTTTTTGGTGTTTTTCATTGTTGAGGTTTTTGTTGAAGATGTTGGTGATTTTCAATGTTGAGGTTGCTTTTGAATTTTTTGGTGTTTTTTATTGTTGATGTTTTTGTTAAATTTGTTCGCGTTTTTGAATGTTGAGGTTGTTGATGAATTTTTTGGTGTTTTTCATTGTTGAGGTTTTTGTTGAAATTGTTTGTGTTTTTCATTGTTGAGGTTGTTGTTGAATTTGTTGGTGATTTTCAATATTGAGGTTCTGGTTGAATTTGTTTTTGTTTTTCCATGTTGAGGTTTTTGAATTTGTCGGTGTTTTTCATAGTTGAAGTTGTTGTTGAATTTGTTGGTGATTTTCAATGTTGAGGTTGTTGTCGCATTTTTTGATGTTTTTCATTGCTGAGGTTGTTGTTGAATTTGTTGGTGATTTTTAATGTTGAGGTTGTTGAATTCATTGATGTTATGAATGGTTTTTTTTGATCATTTTTCTATTTTTCAAAGTTGAGGTTGCAGTTGAAATTGTTGGTGTTTTTCAATCTTGAGGTTGTTGAAGTTGTTGGTGTTGTTCAAAGTTGAGGTTGTTGTTGAATTTTTCAGTGTTTTTGATTGTTGAGGTTTTTGTTGCATTTTTTGTTGTTTTTGAATGTTGAGGTTGTTGATGCATTATTTGGTGTTTTTCATTGATGAGGTTGTTGTTGCATTTGTTGGTGATTTTCAATGATGAGGTTGTTGTTGAGTTTTTAGGTGTTTTTCATTGTTGTGGTTTCTGTTGAATTTGTTGGTACTTTTGAATGTTGAGGTTGTTGATGTATCTTTCGGTGATTTTCGTTGTTGAGGTTTTTGTTCAATTTGTTGGTGTTCTTCATTGTTGAGGTTGTTGTTGAATTTGTTGGTGATTTTCAATGTTGAGGTTGTGGTTGAATTTGTTGGTGTTTTTCCATGTTGAGGTTTTTGGATTTGTTGGTGTTTTTCAAAGTTGATTTGTTGTTGAATTTGTTGGTGATTTTCAATGTTGAGTTTGTTGTTGAATTTTTTGGTGTTTTTCATTGTTGAGGTTGTTGTTGAAATTGTTGGAGTTTTTCAATGTTGAGGTTGTTGTTGAATTTTTTGGTGATTTTCAATGTTGAGTTTGTTGTTGAATTTGTTGGTGTTTTTCATTGTTGAGGTTGTTGAATTTATTGGTATTTTTCAAGGTTGACGTTGTTGTTGAATATTTTGGTATTATGAATTGTTGAGGTTTTTGTTGAATTTGTTGCTGTTTTTGAATGTTGAGGTTGTTGTTGAATTTTTTGGTGTTTTTCATTGATGAGGTTGTTGTTGAATTTGTTGGTGTTTTTGAATGTTGAGGTTGTCGTTGAATTGTTTGATGTTTTTCATTGTTGAGGTTGTTGTTAAATTTGTTGGTGATTTTCAATATTGAGGTTGTTGTTGAATTTGTTGCTGTTCTGAATTTTTACTTTGTTGAACCTTTTTGTATTTTTGATAGTTGAGGTTGTTGTTGAATTTGTTGGTGTTTTTCAATGTTGAGGTTGTTGAATTTGTTTGTGTTTTTCAAAGTTGATGTTGTTGTTGAATTTGTTGGTGTTTTTCATTGTTGAGGTTTTTGTTGAATTTGTTGGTGTTTTTCATTGTTGAGGTTGTTGTTGACTTTGTTGGTGATTTTCAATTTTGAGGTTGTGGTTGAATTTGTTGGTGTTTTTCAAAGTTGATGTTGTTGAAATTATTGGTGTTATCAATGGTTCTTTTAAATCTTTTTTGTATTTTTCAAAGTTGAGGTTGCAGTTGAAATTGTTGGTGTTTTTCAATGTTGAGGTTGTTGAATTTGTTGGTGTTTTTCAAAGTTGAGGTTGTTGTTGAATTTTTTGGTGTTTTTCATTGTTGAGGTTTTTGTTGAATTTGTTGGTAATTTTCAATGTTGAGGTTGTTGTTGAATTTTTTGGTGTTTTTCATTGTTGAGGTTTTTGTTGAATTAGTTAGCGTTTTTGAATGTTGAGGTTGTTGATGAATTTTTTGGTGTTTTTCATTGTTGAGGTTTTTGTTGAAATTGTTTGTGTTTTTCATTGTTGGGGTTGTTGTTGAATTTGTTGGTGATTTTCAATATTGAGGTTCTGGTTCAATTTGTTGTTGATTTTCCATGTTGAGGTTTTTGAATTTGTTGGTGTTTTTCAAAGTTGAGGTTGTTGTTGAATTTGTTGGTGATTTTCAATGTTGAAGTTGTTGTTGCATTTTTTGATGTTTTTCATTGCTGAGGTTGTTGTTGAATTTGTTGGTGATTTTCAATGTTGAGGTTGTTGAATTCACTGCTGTTATCAATGGTTTTTTTTGATCATTTTTCTATGTTACAAAGTTGAGGTTGCAGTTGAAATTGTTGGTGTTTTTCAATGTTGAGGTTGTTGAAGTTGTTGGTGTTGTTGAAAGTTGAGGTTGTTGTTGAATTTTTCGGTGTTTTTCATTGTTGAGGTTTTTGTTGAATTTTTTGTTGTTTTTGAATGTTGAGGTTGTTGATGCATTATTTGGTGTTTTTCATTGTTGAGGTTGTTTTTGAATTTGTTTGTGATTTTCAATGTTGAGGTTGTTGTTGAATTTTTAGGTGTTTTTCATTGTTGTGGTTTCTGTTGAATTTGTTGGTATTTTTGAATGTTGAGGTTGTTGATGAATCTTTCGGTGTTTTTCATTGTTGAGGTTTTTGTTGAATTTGTTGGTGTTTTCATTGTTGAGGTTGTTGTTGAATTTGTTGGTGATTTTCAATGTTGAGGTTGTTGAATTCATCGGTGTTATCAATGGTTTTTTTTTGATCATTTGTGTATTTTTCAAAGTTGAACTTGCAGTTGAATTTGTTGGTGTTTTTCAATGTTGAGGTTGTTGAAGTTGTTGGTGTTTTTCAAAGTTGAGGTTGTTGTTGAATTTTTCGGTGTTTTTCATTGTTGAGGTTTTTGTTGAATTTTTTGGTGTTTTTGAATGTTGAGGTTTTTGATGCATTATTTGGTGCTTTTCAATGTTGAGGTTTTTGTTGAATTTGTTGGTGACTTTCAATGTTGAGGTTGTTGTTGAATTTTTAGGTGTTTTTCATTGTTGTGGTTTCTGTTGAATTTGTTGGTGTTTTTGAATGTTGAGGTTGTTGATGAATCTTTCGGTGTTTTTCCTTGTTGAGGTTATTGTTCAATTTGTTGGTGTTTTTCATTGTTGAGGTTGTTGTTGAATTTGTTGGTGATTTTTAATGTTGAGGTTGTGGTTGAATTTGTTGGTGTTTTTCCATGCTGAGGTTCTTGAATTTGTTGGTGTTTTTCAAAGTTGATGTTGTTGTTGAATTTGTTGGTGATTTTCAATGTTGAGTTTGTTGTTGAGTTTTTTGGTGTTTTTCATTGTTGAGGTTGTTGATGAAATTGTTGGATTTGTTCAGTGTTGAGGTTGTTGTTGAATTTTTTGGTGATTTTCAATGTTGAGTTTGTTGTTGAATTTGTTGGTGTTTTTCATTGTCGAGGTTGTTGAATTTGTTGGTATTTTTCAAAGTTGACGTTGTTGAATTTTTTGGTGTTTTTAATTGTTGAGGTTTTGTTGAATTTGTTGGTGATTTTTAATGTTGAGGTTGTTGAATTCATTGGTGTTATGAATGGTTTTTTTTGATCATTTTTCTATGTTACAAAGTTGAGGTTGCAGTTGAAATTGTTGGTGTTTTTCAATGTTGAGGTTGTTGAAGTTGTTGGTGTTGTTGAAAGTTGAGGTTGTTGTTGAATTTTTCGGTGTTTTTCATTGTTGAGGTTTTTGTTGAATTTTTTGTTGTTTTTGAATGTTGAGGTTGTTGATGCATTATTTGGTGTTTTTCATTGTTGAGGTTGTTGTTGAATTTGTTCGTGATTTTCAATGTTGAGGTTGTTGTTGAATTTTTAGGTGTTTTTCATTGTTGTGGTTTCTGTTGAATTTGTTGGTATTTTTGAATGTTGAGGTTGTTGATGAATCTTTCTTTGTTTTTCATTGTTGAAGTTTTTGTTGAATTTGTTGGTGTTTTTCATTGTTGAGGTTGTTGTTGAATTTGTTGGTGATTTTTAATGTTGAGGTTGTGGTTGAATTTGTTGGTGTTTTTCCATGTTGAGGTTTTTGAATTTGTTGGTGTTTTTCAAAGTTGATGTTGTTGTTGAATTTGTTGGTGATTTTCAATGTTGAGTTTGTTGTTGAATTTTTAGGTGTTTTTCATTGTTGAGGTTGTTGTTGAAATTGTTGGATTTGTTCAGTGTTGAGGTTGTTGTTGAATTTTTTGGTGATTTTCAATGTTGAGTTTGTTGTTGAATTTGTTGGTGTTTTTCATTGTTGAGGTTGTTGAATTTGTTGGTATTTTTCAAAGTTGACGTTGTTGAATTTTTTGGTGTTTTTAATTGTTGAGGTTTTGTTGAATTTGTTGGTGTTTTTGAATGTTGTGGTTGTTGTTGAATTTTTTGGTGTTATTCATTGTTGAGGTTGTTGTTGAATTTGTTGGTGTTTTTGAATGTTGAGGTTGTTGTTGAATTGTTTTGTGTTTTTCACTGTTGAGGTTGTTGTTAAATTTGTTGATGATTTTCAATATTGAGGTTGTTGTTGAATTTGTTGGTGATTTTCAATGTTGAGGTTGTTGTTGAATTTGTTGATGTTTTTCCATGTTGAGGTTTTTGAATTTGTTGGTGTTTTTCAAAGTTGAGGTTGTTGAAATTATTGGTGTTATCCAATGGTTTTTTAAAATCTTTTTTGTATCTTTCAAAGTTGAGGTTGCAGTTGAAATTGTTGGTGTTTTGCAATGTTGAGGTTGTTGCATTTGTTGGTGTTTTTCAAAGTTGAGGTTGTTGTTGAATTTTTTGGTGTTTTTCATTGTTGAGGTTTTTGTTGAATATGTTGGTGATTTTCAATGTTGAGGTTGTTGTTGAATTTTTTGGTGTTTTTCATTGTTGAGGTTTTTGTTAAATTTGTTCGCGTTTTTGAATGTTGAGGTTGTTGATGAATTTTTTGGTGTTTTTCATTGTTGAGGTTTTTGTTGACATTGTTTGTGTTTTTCATTGTTGAGGTTGTTGTTGAATTTATTGGTGATTTTCAATATTGAGGTTCTGGTTGAATTTGTTTTTGTTTTTCCATGTTGAGGTTTTTGTATTTGTTGTTGTTTTTCATAGTTGAAGTTGTTGTTGAATTTGTTGGTGATTTTCAATGTTGAGGTTGTTGTTGCATTTTTTGATGTTTTGCATTGCTGAGGTTGTTGTTGAATTTGTTGGTTATTTTTAATGTTGAGGTTGTTGAATTCATTGATGTTATGAATGGTTTTTTTTGATCATTTTTCTATTTTTCAAAGTTGAGGTTGCAGTTGAATTTGTTGGTGTTTTTCAATGTTGAGGTTGTTGAAGTTGTTGGTGTTGTTCAAAGTTGAGGTTGTTGTTGAATTTTTCAGTGTTTTTGATTGTTGAGGTTTTTGTTGAATTTTTTGTTGTTTTTGAAGGTTGAGGTTGTTGATGCATTATTTGGTGTTTTTCATTGATGAGGTTGTTGTTGAATTTGTTGGTGATTTTCAATGATGAGGTTGTTGTTGAGTTTTTAGGTGTTTTTCATTGTTGTGGTTTCTGTTGAATTTGTTGGTACTTTTGAATGTTGAGGTTGTTGATGAATCTTTCGGTGCTTTTCGTTGTTGAGGTTTTTGTTCAATTTGTTGGTGTTTTTCATTGTTGAGGTTGTTGTTGAATTTGTTGGTGATTTTCAATGTTGAGGTTGTGGTTGAATTTGTTGGTGTTTTTCCATGTTGAGGTTTTTGGAATTGTTGGTGTTTTTCAAACTTGATGTTGTTGTTGAATTTGTTGGTGATATTCAATGTTGAGTTTGTTGTTGAATTTTTTGGTGTTTTTAATTGTTGAGGTTGTTGTTGAAATTGTTGGAGCTTTTCAATGTTGAGGTTGTTGAATTTGTTTGTGTTTTTCAAAGCTGAGTTTGTTGTTGAATTTGTTGGTGTTTTTCATTGTTGAGGTTTTTGTTGAATTTGTTGGTGTTTTTCATTGTTGAGGTTGTTGTTGACATTGTTGGTGATTTTCAATTTTGAGGTTGTGGTTGAATTTGTTGGTGTTTTTCAAAGTTGATGTTGTTGAAATTATTGGTGTTATCAATGGTTCTTTTAAATCTTTTTTGTATTTTTCAAAGTTGAGGTTGCAGTTGAAATTGTTGGTGTTTTGCAATGTTGAGGGTGTTGAATTTGTTGGTGTTTTTCAAAGTTGAGGTTGTTGTTGAATTTTTTGGTGTTTTTCATTGTTGAGGTTTTTGTTGAATTTGTTGGTGATTTTCAATGTTGAGGTTGTTGTTGAATTTTTTGGTGTTTTTCATTGTTGAGGTTTTTGATGAATTTGTTAGCGGTTTTGAATGTTGAGGTTGTTGATGAATTTTTTGGTGTTTTTCATTGTTGTGGTTGTTGTTGAAATTGTTTGTGTTTTTCATTGTTGGGGTTGTTGTTGAATTTGTTGGTGATTTTCAATATTGAGGTTCTGGTTCAATTTGTTGTTGTTTTTCCATGTTGAGGTTTTTGAATTTGTTGGTGTTTTTCAAAGTTGAGGTTGTTGTTGAATTTGTTGGTGATTTTCAATGTTGAAGTTGTTGTTGCATTTTTTGATGTTTTTCATTGCTGAGATTGTTGTTCAATTTGTTGGTGATTTTCAATGTTGAGGTTGTTGAATTCACTGGTGTTATCAATGGTTTTTTTTGATCATTTTTCTATGTTACAAAGTTGAGGTTGCAGTTGAAATTGTTGGTGTTTTTCAATGTTGAGGTTGTTGAAGTTGTTGGTGTTGTTCAAAGTTGAGGTTGTTGTTGAATTTTTCGGTGTTTTTCATTGTTGAGGTTTTTGTTGAATTTTTTGTTGTTTTTGAATGTGGAGGTTGTTGATGCATTATTTGGTGTTTTTCATTGTTGAGGTTGTTGTGGAATTTGTTTGTGATTTTCAATGTTGAGGTTGTTGTTGAAATTTTAGGTGTTTTTCATTGTTGTGGTTTCTGTTGAATTTGTTGGTATTTTTGAATGTTGAGGTTGTTGATGAATCTTTCGGTGTTTTTCATTGTTGAGGTTTTTGTTGAATTTGTTGGTGTTTTTCATTGTTGAGGTTGTTGTTGAATTTGTTGGTGATTTTCAATGTTGAGGTTGTTGAATTCATCGGTGTTATCAATGGTTTTTTTATGATCATTTGTGTATATTTCAAAGTTGAACTTGCAGTTGTATTTGTTGGTGTTTTTCAATGTTGAGGTTGTTGAAGTTGTTGGTGTTTTTCAAAGTTGAGGTTGTTGTTGAATTTTTCGGTGTTTTTCATTGTTGAGGTTTTTGTTGAATCTTTTGGTATTTTTGAATGTTGAGGTTTTTGATGCATTATTTGGTGCTTTTCATTGTTGAGGTTTTTGTTGAATTTGTTGGTGACTTTCAATGTTGAGGTTGTTGTTGAATTTTTAGGTGTTTTTCATTGTTGTGGTTTCTGTTGAATTTGTTGGTGTTTTTGAATGTTGAGGTTGTTGATGAATCTTTCGGTGTTTTTCCTTGTTGAGGTTTTTGTTCAATTTGTTGGTGTTTTTCATTGTTGAGGTTGTTGTTGAATTTGTTGGTGATTTTTAATGTTGAGGTTGTGGTTGAATTTGTTCGTGTTTTTCAAAGTTGATGTTGTTGTTGAATTTGTTGGTGATTTTCAATGTTGAGTTTGTTGTTGAGTTTTTTGGTGTTTTTCATTGTTGAGGTTGTTGTTGAAATTGTTGGATTTGTTCAGTGTTGAGGTTGTTGTTGAATTTTTTGGTGATTTTCAATGTTGAGTTTGTTGTTGAATTTGCTGGTGTTTTTCATTGTTGAGGTTGTTGAATTTGTTGGTATTATTCAAAGTTGACGTTGTTGAATTTTTTGGTGTTTTTAATTGTTGAGGTTTTGTTGAATTTGTTGGTGATTTTTAATGTTGAGGTTGTTGAATTCATTGGTGTTATCAATGGTTTTTTTTGATCATTTTTCTATGTTACAAAGTTGAGGTTGCAGTTGAAATTGTTGGTGTTTTTCAATGTTGATGTTGTTGAAGTTGTTGGTGTTGTTGAAAGTTGAGGTTGTTGTTGAATTTTTCGGTGTTTTTCATTGTTGAGGTTTTTGTTGAATTTTTTGTTGTTTTTGAATGTTGAGGTTGTTGATGCATTATTTGGTGTTTTTCATTGTTGAGGTTGTTGTTGAATTTGTTTGTGATTTTCAATGTTGAGGTTGTTGTTGAATTTTTAGGTGTTTTTCATTGTTGTGGTTTCTGTTGAATTTGTTGGTATTTTTGAATGTTGAGGTTGTTGATGAATCTTTCGTTGTTTATCCTTGTTGAGGTTTTTGTACAATTTGTTGGTGTTTTTCATTGCTGAGGTTGTTGTTGAATTTGTTGGTGATTTTTAATATTGGGGTTGTGGTTCAATTTGTTGGTGTTTTTCCATGTTGAGGTTTTTGAATTTGTTGGTGTTTTTCAAAGTTGATGTTGTTGTTGAATTTGTTGGTGATTTTCAATGTTGAGTTTGTTGTTGAATTTGTTGGTGTTTTTCATTGTTGAGGTTGTTGAATTTGTTTTTATTTTTCAAAGTTGACGTTGTTGAATTTTTTGGTGTTTTTAATTGTTGAGGTTTTGTTGAATTTGTTGGTGTTTTTGAATGTTGAGGTTGTTGTTGAATTTTTTGGTGTTTTTCATTGTTGAGGTTGTTGTTGAATTTGTTGGTGTTTTTGAATGTTGAGGTTGTTGTTGAATTGTTTGGTGTTTTTCATTGTTGAGGTTGTTGTTAAATTTGTTGATGATTTTCAATATTGAGGTTGTTGTTGAATTTGTTGGTGATTTTCAATGTTGAGGTTGTTGTTGAATTTGTTGATGTTTTTCCATGTTGAGGTATTTGAATTTGTTGGTGTTTTTCAAAGTTGAGGTTGTTGAAATTATTGGTGTTATCAATGGTTTTTTAAAATCTTTTTTGTATCTTTCAAAGTTGAGGTTGCAGTTGAAATTGTTGGTGTTTTGCAATGTTGAGGTTGTTGCATTTGTTGGTGTTTTTCAAAGTTGAGGTTGTTGTTGATTCTTTTGGTGTTTTTCATTGTTGAGGTTTTTGTTGAATATGTTGCTGATTTTCAATGTTGAGGTTGTTGTTGAATTTTTTGGTGTTTTTCATTGTTGAGGTTTTTGTTAAATTTGTTCGCGTTTTTGAATGTTGAGGTTGTTGATGAATTTTTTGGTGTTTTTCATTGTTGAGGTTTTTGTTGACATTGTTTGTGTTTTTCATTGTTGAGGTTGTTGTTGAATTTATTTGTGATTTTCAATATTGAGGTTCTGGTTGAATTTGTTTTTGTTTTTCCATGTTTAGGTTTTTGTATTTGTTGGTGTTTTTCATAGTTGAAGTTGTTGTTGAATTTGTTGGTGATTTTCAATGTTGAAGTTGTTGTTGCATTTTTTGATGTTTTGCATTGCTGAGGTTGTTGTTGAATTTGTTGGTGATTTTTAATGTTGAGGTTGTTGAATTCATTGATGTTATGAATGGTTTTTTTTGATCATTTTTCTATTTTTCAAAGTTGAGGTTGCAGTTGAATTTGTTGGTGTTTTTCAATCTTGAGGTTGTTGACGTTGTTGGTGTTGTTCAAAGTTGAGGTTGTTGTTGAATTTTTCAGTGTTTTTGATTGTTGAGGTTTTTGTTGCATTTTTTGTTGTTTTTGAAGGTTGAGGTTGTTGTTGAATTTGTTGGTGATTTTCAATGATGAGGTTGTTGTTGAGTTTTTAGGTGTTTTTCATTGTTGTGGTTTCTGTTGAATTTATTGGTACTTTTGAATGTTGAGGTTGTTGATGAATCTTTCGGTAATTTTCGTTGTTGAGGTTTTTGTTCAATTTGTTGGTGTTTTTCATTGTTGAGGCTGTTGTTGAATTTGTTGGTGATTTTCAATGTTGAGGTTGTGGTTGAATTTGTTGGTGTTTTTCCATGTTGAGGTTTTTGGATTTGTTGGTGTTTTTCAAAGTTGATGTTGTTGTTGAATTTGATGGTGATTTTCAATGTTGAGTTTGTTGTTGAATTTTTTGGTGTTTTTCATTGTTGAGGTTGTTGTTGAAATTGTTGGAGTTTTTCAATGTTGAGGTTGTTGAATTTGTTTGTGTTTTTCAAAGCTGAGTTTGTTGTTGAATTTGTTGGTGTTTTTCATTGTTGAGGTTTTTGTTGAATTTGTTGGTGATTTTCAATGTTGAGGTTGTTGTTGAATTTGTTGATGTTTTTCCATGTTGAGGTTTTTGAATTTGTTGGTGTTTTTCAAAGTTGATGTTGTTGAAATTATTGGTGTTATCAATGGTTCTATTAAATCGTTTTTTGTATTTTTCAAAGTTGAGGTTGCAGTTGAAATTGTTGGTGTTTTGCTTTGTTGAGGTTGTTGAATTTGTTGGTGCTTTTCAAAGTTGAGGTTGTTGTTGAATTTTTTGGTGTTTTTCATTGTTGAGGTTTTTGTTGAATTTGTTGGTGATTTTCAAAGTTGAGGTTGTTGTTGAATTTTTTGGTGTTTTTCATTGTTAAGGTTTTTGTTGAATTTGTTAGGTTTTTGAATGTTGAGGTTGTTGATGAATTTTTTGGTGTTTTTCATTGTTGAGGTTTTTGTTGAAATTGTTTGTGTTTTTCATTGTTGGGGTTGTTGTTGAATTTGTTGGTGATTTTCAATAATGACGATCTGGTTCAATTTGTTGTTGTTTTTCCATGTTGAGGTTTTTGAATTTGTTGGTGTTTTTCAAAGTTGAGGTTGTTGTTGAATTTGTTGGTGATTTTCAATGTTGAAGTTGTTGTTGCATTTTTTGATGTTTTTCATTGCTGAGGTTGTTGTTGAATTTGTTGATGATTTTCAATGTTGAGGTTGTTGAATTCACTGCTGTTATCAATGGTTTTTTTTGATCATTTTTCTATGTTACAAAGTTGAGGTTGCAGTTGAAATTGTTGGTGTTTTTCAATGTTGAGGTTGTTGAAGTTGTTGGTGTTGTTCAAAGTTGAGGTTGTTGTTGAATTTTTCGGTGTTTTTCATTGTTGAGGTTTTTGTTGAATTTTTTGTTGTTTTTGAATGTGGAGGTTGTTGATGCATTATTTGGTGTTTTTCATTGTTGAGGTTGTTGTTGAATTTGTTTGTGATTTTCAATGTTGAGGTTGTTGTTGAATATTTAGGTGTTTTTCATTGTTGTGGTTTCTGTTGAATTTGTTGGTATTTTTGAATGTTGAGGTTGTTGATGATTCTTTCGGTGTTTTTCATTGTTGAGGTTTTTGTTGAATTTGTTGGTGTTTTTCATTGTTGATGTTGTTGTTGAATTTGTTGGTGATTTTCAATGTTGAGGTTGTTGAATTCATCGGTGTTATCAATGGTTATTTTTTGATCATTTGTGTATTTTTCAAAGTTGAACTTGCAGTTGAATTTGTTGGTGTTTTTCAATGTTGAGGTTGTTGAAGTTGTTGGTGTTTTTCAAAGTTGAGGTTGTTGTTGAATTTTTCGGTGTTTTTCATTGTTGAGGTTTTTGTTGAATTTTTTGGTATTTTTGAATGTTGAGGTTTTTGATGCATTATTTGGTGCTTTTCATTTTTGAGGTTTTTGTTGAATTTGTTGGTGACTTTCAATGTTGAGGTTGTTGTTGAATTTTTAGGTGTTTTTCATTGTTGTGGTTTCAGTTGAATTTGTTGGTGTTTTTGAATGTTGAGGTTGTTGATGAATCTTTCGGTGTTTTTCCTTGTTGAGGTTTTTGTTCAATTTGTTGGTGTTTTACATTGTTGAGGTTGTTGTTGAATTTGTTGGTGATTTTTAATGTTGAGGTTGTGGTTGAATTTGTTGGTGTTTTTCCATGTTGAGGTTTTTGAATTTGTTGGTGTTTTTCAAAGTTGATGTTGTTGTTGAATTTGTTGGTGATTTTCAATGTTGAGTTTGTTGTTGAATTTTTTGGTGTTTTTCATTGTTGAGTTTGTTGTTGAATTTGTTGGTGATTTTTAATGTTGAGGTTGTGGTTGAATTTGTTGGTGTTTTTCCATGTTGAGGTTTTTGAATTTGTTGGTGTTTTTCAAAGTTGATGTTGTTGTTGAATTTTTTGGTGATTTTCAATGTTGAGTTTGTTGTTGAATTTGTTGGTGTTTTTCATTGTTGAGGTTGTTGAATTTGTTGGTATTTTTCAAAGTTGACGTTGTTGAATTTTTTGGTGTTTTTAATTGTTGAGGTTTTGTTGAATTTGTGGGTGTTTTTCAATGTTGATGTTGTTGTTGAATTTTTTGGTGTTTTTCATTTTTGAGGTTGTTGTTGAAATTGTTGGATTTGTTCAGTGTTGAGGTTGTTGTTGAATTTTTTGGTGATTTTCAATGTTGAGTTTGTTGTTTTAATTGTTGGTGTTTTTCAATGTTGAAGTTGTTGAAGTTGTTGTTGTTGTTGAAAGTTGAGGTTGTTGTGGAATTTTTTGGTGTTTTTCATTGTTGAGGTTGCTGTTGAAATTGTTGGATTTGTTCAGTGTTGAGGTTGTTGTTGAATTATTTGGTGTTTTTCATTGTTGAGGTTGTTGTTGAAATTGTTGGAGTTTTTCAATCTTGAGGTTGTTGTTGAATTTTTTGGTGATTTTCAATGTTGAGTTTGTTGTTGAATTTCTTGGTGTTTTTCATTGTTGAGGTTGTTGAATTTATTGGTATTTTTCAAGGTTGACGTTGTTGTTGAATATTTTGGTGTTATTAATTGTTGAGGTTTTTGTTGAATTTGTTGCTGTTTTTGAATGTCGAGGTTGTTGTTGAATTGTTTGGTGTTTTTCATTGTTGAGGTTGTTGTTAAATTTGTTGATGATTTTCAATATTGAGGTTGTTGTTGAATTTGTTGGTGATTTTCAATGTTGAGGTTGTTGTTGAATTTGTTGATGTTTTTCCATGTTGAGGTTTTTGAATTTGTTGGTGTTTTTCAAAGTTGAGGTTGTTGAAATTATTGGTGTTATCAATGGTTTTTTAAAATCTTTTTTGTATTTTTCAAAGTTGAGGTTGCAGTTGAAATTGTTGGTGTTTTGCAATGTTGAGGTTGTTGCATTTGTTGGTGTTTTTCAAAGTTGAGGTTGTTGTTGAATTTTTTGGTGTTTTACATTGTTGAGGTTTTTGTTGAAGATGTTGGCGATTTTCAATGTTGAGGTTGTTGTTGAATTTTTTGGTGTTTTTCATTGTTGAGGTTTTTGTTAAATTTGTTCGCGTTTTTGAATGTTGAGGTTGTTGATGAATTTTTTGGTGTTTTTCATTGTTGAGGTTTTTGTTGACATTGTTTGTGTTTTTCATTGTTGAGGTTGTTGTTGAATTTGTTGGTGATTTTCAATATTGAGGTTCTGGTTGAATTTGTTTTTGTTTTTCCATGTTGAGGTTTTTGAATTTGTTGGTGTTTTTCATAGGTGAAGTTGTTGTTGAATTTGTTGGTGATTTTCAATGTTGAGGTTGTTGTTGCATTTTTTGATGTTTTTCATTGCTGAGGTTGTTGTTGAATTTGTTGGTGATTTTTAATGTTGAGGTTGTTGAATTCATTGATGTTATGAATGGTTTTTTTTGATCATTTTTCTATTTTTCAAAGTTGAGGTTGCAGTTGAAATTGTTGGTGTTTTTCAATGTTGAGGTTGTTGAAGTTGTTGGTGTTGTTCAAAGTTGAGGTTGTTGTTGAATTTTTCGGTGTTTTTGATTGTTGAGGTTTTTGTTGCATTTTTTGTTGTTTTTGAATGTTGAGGCTGTTGATGCATTATTTGGTGTTTTTCATTGATGAGGTTGTTGTTGAATTTGTTGTTGATTTTCAATGATGAGGTTGTTGTTGAGTTTTTAGGTGTTTTTCATTGTTGTGGTTTCTGTTGAATTTGTTGGTACTTTTGAATGTTGAGGATGTTCATGAATCTTTCGTTGATTTTCGTTGTTGAGGTTTTTGTTCAATTTGTTGGTGTTTTTCATTGTTGAGGTTGTTGTTGAATTTGTTGGTGATTTTCAATGTTGAGGTTGTGGTTGAATTTGTTGGTGTTTTTCCATGTTGAGGTTTTTGGATTTGTTGGTGTTTTTCAAAGTTGATGTTGTTGTTGAATTTGATGGTGATTTTCAATGTTGAGTTTGTTGTTGAATTTTTTGGTGTTTTTCATTGTTGAGGTCGTTGTTGAAATTGTTGGAGTTTTTCAATGTTGAGGTTGTTGAATTTGTTGGTGTTTTTCAAAGTTGAGGTTGTTGTTGAATTTGTTGGTGTTTTTCATTGTTGAGGTTGTTGTTGAATTTGTTGGTGATTTTCAATGTTGAGGTTGTTGTTGAATATTTAGGTGTTTTTCATTGTTGTGGTTTCTGTTGAATTTGTTGGTATTTTTGAATGTTGAGGTTGTTGATGATTCTTTCGGTGTTTTTCATTGTTGAGGTTTTTGTTGAATTTGTTGGTGTTTTTCATTGTTGATGTTGTTGTTGAATTTGTTGGTGATTTTCAATGTTGAGGTTGTTGAATTCATCGGTGTTATCAATGGTTATTTTTTGATCATTTGTGTATTTTTCAAAGTTGAACTTGCAGTTGAATTTGTTGGTGTTTTTCAATGTTGAGGTTGTTGAAGTTGTTGGTGTTTTTCAAAGTTGAGGTTGTTGTTGAATTTTTCGGTGTTTTTCATTGTTGAGGTTTTTGTTGAATTTTTTGGTATTTTTGAATGTTGAGGTTTTTGATGCATTATTTGGTGCTTTTCATTTTTGAGGTTTTTGTTGAATTTGTTGGTGACTTTCAATGTTGAGGTTGTTGTTGAATTTTTAGGTGTTTTTCATTGTTGTGGTTTCAGTTGAATTTGTTGGTGTTTTTGAATGTTGAGGTTGTTGATGAATCTTTCGGTGTTTTTCCTTGTTGAGGTTTTTGTTCAATTTGTTGGTGTTTTACATTGTTGAGGTTGTTGTTGAATTTGTTGGTGATTTTTAATGTTGAGGTTGTGGTTGAATTTGTTGGTGTTTTTCCATGTTGAGGTTTTTGAATTTGTTGGTGTTTTTCAAAGTTGATGTTGTTGTTGAATTTGTTGGTGATTTTCAATGTTGAGTTTGTTGTTGAATTTTTTGGTGTTTTTCATTGTTGAGTTTGTTGTTGAATTTGTTGGTGATTTTTAATGTTGAGGTTGTGGTTGAATTTGTTGGTGTTTTTCCATGTTGAGGTTTTTGAATTTGTTGGTGTTTTTCAAAGTTGATGTTGTTGTTGAATTTTTTGGTGATTTTCAATGTTGAGTTTGTTGTTGAATTTGTTGGTGTTTTTCATTGTTGAGGTTGTTGAATTTGTTGGTATTTTTCAAAGTTGACGTTGTTGAATTTTTTGGTGTTTTTAATTGTTGAGGTTTTGTTGAATTTGTGGGTGTTTTTCAATGTTGATGTTGTTGTTGAATTTTTTGGTGTTTTTCATTTTTGAGGTTGTTGTTGAAATTGTTGGATTTGTTCAGTGTTGAGGTTGTTGTTGAATTTTTTGGTGATTTTCAATGTTGAGTTTGTTGTTTTAATTGTTGGTGTTTTTCAATGTTGAAGTTGTTGAAGTTGTTGTTGTTGTTGAAAGTTGAGGTTGTTGTGGAATTTTTTGGTGTTTTTCATTGTTGAGGTTGTTGTTGAAATTGTTGGATTTGTTCAGTGTTGAGGTTGTTGTTGAATTATTTGGTGTTTTTCATTGTTGAGGTTGTTGTTGAAATTGTTGGAGTTTTTCAATCTTGAGGTTGTTGTTGAATTTTTTGGTGATTTTCAATGTTGAGTTTGTTGTTGAATTTCTTGGTGTTTTTCATTGTTGAGGTTGTTGAATTTATTGGTATTTTTCAAGGTTGACGTTGTTGTTGAATATTTTGGTGTTATTAATTGTTGAGGTTTTTGTTGAATTTGTTGCTGTTTTTGAATGTCGAGGTTGTTGTTGAATTGTTTGGTGTTTTTCATTGTTGAGGTTGTTGTTAAATTTGTTGATGATTTTCAATATTGAGGTTGTTGTTGAATTTGTTGGTGATTTTCAATGTTGAGGTTGTTGTTGAATTTGTTGATGTTTTTCCATGTTGAGGTTTCTGAATTTGTTGGTGTTTTTCAAAGTTGAGGTTGTTGAAATTATTGGTGTTATCAATGGTTTTTTAAAATCTTTTTTGTATTTTTCAAAGTTGAGGTTGCAGTTGAAATTGTTGGTGTTTTGCAATGTTGAGGTTGTTGCATTTGTTGGTGTTTTTCAAAGTTGAGGTTGTTGTTGAATTTTTTGGTGTTTTACATTGTTGAGGTTTTTGTTGAAGATGTTGGCGATTTTCAATGTTGAGGTTGTTGTTGAATTTTTTGGTGTTTTTCATTGTTGAGGTTTTTGTTAAATTTGTTCGCGTTTTTGAATGTTGAGGTTGTTGATGAATTTTTTGGTGTTTTTCATTGTTGAGGTTTTTGTTGACATTGTTTGTGTTTTTCATTGTTGAGGTTGTTGTTGAATTTGTTGGTGATTTTCAATATTGAGGTTCTGGTTGAATTTGTTTGTGTTTTTCCATGTTGAGGTTTTTGAATTTGTTGGTGTTTTTCATAGGTGAAGTTGTTGTTGAATTTGTTGGTGATTTTCAATGTTGAGGTTGTTGTTGCATTTTTTGATGTTTTTCATTGCTGAGGTTGTTGTTGAATTTGTTGGTGATTTTTAATGTTGAGGTTGTTGAATTCATTGATGTTATGAATGGTTTTTTTTGATCATTTTTCTATTTTTCAAAGTTGAGGTTGCAGTTGAAATTGTTGGTGTTTTTCAATGTTGAGGTTGTTGAAGTTGTTGGTGTTGTTCAAAGTTGAGGTTGTTGTTGAATTTTTCGGTGTTTTTGATTGTTGAGGTTTTTGTTGCATTTTTTGTTGTTTTTGAATGTTGAGGCTGTTGATGCATTATTTGGTGTTTTTCATTGATGAGGTTGTTGTTGAATTTGTTGTTGATTTTCAATGATGAGGTTGTTGTTGAGTTTTTAGGTGTTTTTCATTGTTGTGGTTTCTGTTGAATTTGTTGGTACTTTTGAATGTTGAGGATGTTCATGAATCTTTCGTTGATTTTCGTTGTTGAGGTTTTTGTTCAATTTGTTGGTGTTTTTCATTGTTGAGGTTGTTGTTGAATTTGTTGGTGATTTTCAATGTTGAGGTTGTGGTTGAATTTGTTGGTGTTTTTCCATGTTGAGGTTTTTGGATTTGTTGGTGTTTTTCAAAGTTGATGTTGTTGTTGAATTTGATGGTGATTTTCAATGTTGAGTTTGTTGTTGAATTTTTTGGTGTTTTTCATTGTTGAGGTCGTTGTTGAAATTGTTGGAGTTTTTCAATGTTGAGGTTGTTGAATTTGTTGGTGTTTTTCAAAGTTGAGGTTGTTGTTGAATTTGTTGGTGTTTTTCATTGTTGAGGTTGTTGTTGAATTTGTTGGTGATTTTCAATATTGAGGTTCTGGTTGAATTTGTTTTTGTTTTTCCATGTTGAGGTTTTTGAATTTGTTGGTGTTTTTCATAGTTGAAGTTGTTGTTGAATTTGTTGGTGATTTTCAATGTTGAGGTTGTTGTCGCATTTTTTGATGTTTTTCATTGCTGAGGTTGTTGTTGAATTTGTTGGTGATTTTTAATGTTGAGGTTGTTGAATTCATTGATGTTATGAATGGTTTTTTTTTGATCATTTTTCTATTTTTCAAAGTTGAGGTTGCAGTTGAAATTGTTGGTGTTTTTCAATGTTGAGGTTGTTGAAGTTGTTGGTGTTGTTCAAAGTTGAGGTTGTTGTTGAATTTTTCGGTGTTTTTGATTGTTGAGGTTTTTGTTGCATTTTTTGTTGTTTTTGAATGTTGAGGCTGTTGATGCATTATTTGGTGTTTTTCATTGATGAGGTTGTTGTTGAATTTGTTGTTGATTTTCAATGATGAGGTTGTTGTTGAGTTTTTAGGTGTTTTTCATTGTTGTGGTTTCTGTTGAATTTGTTGGTACTTTTGAATGTTGAGGATGTTCATGAATCTTTCGTTGATTTTCGTTGTTGAGGTTTTTGTTCAATTTGTTGGTGTTTTTCATTGTTGAGGTTGTTGTTGCATTTGTTGGTGATTTTCAATGTTGAGGTTGTGGTTGAATTTGTTGGTGTTTTTCCATGTTGAGGTTTTTGGATTTGTTGGTGTTTTTCAAAGTTGATGTTGTTGTTGAATTTGTTGGTGATTTTCAATGTTGAGTTTGTTGTTGAATTTTTTGGTGTTTTGCATTGTTGAGGTTGTTGTTGAAATTGTTGGAGTTTTTCAATGTTGAGGTTGTTGAATTTGTTGGTGTTTTTCAAAGTTGAGGTTGTTGTTGAATTTGTTGGTGTTTTTCAAAGTTGATGTTGTTGAAATTATTGGTGTTATCAATGGTTCTTTTAAATCTTTTTTGTATTTTTCAAAGTTGAGGTTGCAGTTGAAATTGTTGGTGTTTTGCAATGTTGAGGTTGTTGAATTTGTTGGTGTTTTTCAAAGTTGAGGTTGTTGTTGAATTTTTTGGTGTTTTTCATTGTTGAGGGTTTTGTTGAATTTGTTAGCGTTTTTGAATGTTGAGGTTGTTGATGAATTTTTTGGTGTTTTTCATTGTTGAGGTTTTTGTTGAAATTGTTTGTGTTTTTCATTGCTGAGGTTGTTGTTGAATTTGTTGGTGATTTTCAATATTGAGGTTCTGGTTCAATTTGTTGTTATTTTTCCATGTTGAGGTTTTTGAATTTGTTGGTGTTTTTCAAGGTTGAGGTTGTTGTTGAATTTGTTGGTGATTTTCACTGTTGAGGTTGTAGTTGCATTTTTTGATGTTTTTCATTGCTGAGGTTGTTGTTGAATTTGTTGGTGTTTTTCAATGTTGAGGTTGTTGAAGTTGTTGGTGTTGTTCAAAGTTGAGGTTGTTGTTGAATTTTTCGGTGTTTTTCATTGTTGAGGTTTTTGTTGAATTTTTTGTTGTTTTTGAATGTTGGGGTTGTTGATGCATTATTTGGTGTTTTTCATTGTTGAGGTTGTTGTTGAATTTGTTGGTGATTTTCAATGTTGAGGTTGTTGTTGAATTTTTAGGTGTTTTTCATTGTTGTGGTTTCTGTTGAATTTGTTGGTATTTTTGAATGTTGAGGTTGTTGATGAATCTTTCGGTGTTTTTCATTTTTGAGGTTTTTGTTGAATTTGTTGGTGTTTTTCATTGTTGAGGTTGTTGTTGAATTTGTTGGTGATTTTCAATGTTGAGGTTGTGGTTGAATTTGTTGGAGTTTATCCATGTTGAGGTTTTTGAATTTGTTGGTGTTTTTCAAAGTTGATGTTGTTGTTGAATTTGTTGGTGATTTTCAATGTTGAGTTTGTTGTTGAATTGTTTGGTGTTTTTCATTGTTGAGGTTGTTGTTAAATTTGTTGATGATTTTCAATATTGAGGTTGTTGTTGAATTTGTTGTTGTAATCAATTTTTATTTTGTTGAACCTTTTTGTATTTTTGAAAGTTGAGGTTGTTGTTGAATTTGTTGGTGTTTTTCAATGTTGTGGTTGTTGAATTTGTTTGTGTTTTTCAAAGCTGAGTTTGTTGTTGAATTTGCTGGTGTTTTGCATTGTTGAGGTTTTTGTTGAATTTGTTGGTGTTTTTCATTGTTGAGGTTGTTGTTGAATTTGTTGTTGATTTTCAATGTTGAGGTTGTGGTTGAATTTGTTGATGTTTTTCCATGTTGAGGTTTTTGAATTTGTTGGTGTTTTTCAAATTTGAGGTTGTTGAAATTATTGGTGTTATCAATGGTTTTTTAAAATCTTTTTTGTATTTTTCAAAGTTGAGGTTGATGTTTAAATTGGTGGTGTTTTGCAATGTTGAGGTTGTTGAATTTGTTGGTGTTTTTCAAAGTTGAGGTTGTTGTTGATTCTTTTGGTGTTTTTCATTGTTGAGGTTTTTGTTGAATATGTTGCTGATTTTCAATGTTGAGGTTGTTGTTGAATTTTTTGGTGTTTTTCATTGTTGAGGTTTTTGTTAAATTTGTTCGCGTTTTTGAATGTTGAGGTTGTTGATGAATTTTTTGGTGTTTTTCATTGTTGAGGTTTTTGTTGACTTTGTTTGTGTTTTTCATTGTTGAGGTTGTTGTTGAATTTATTGGTGATTTTCAATATTGAGGTTCTGGTTGAATCTGTTTTTGTTTTTCCATGTTGAGGTTTTTGTATTTGTTGGTGTTTTTCATAGTTGAAGTTGTTGTTGAATTTGTTGGTGATTTTCAATGTTGAAGTTGTTGTTGCATTTTTTGATGTTTTGCATTGCTGAGGTTGTTGTTGAATTTGTTGGTGATTTTTAATGTTGAGGTTGTTGAATTCATTGATGTTATGAATGGTTTTTTTTGATCATTTTTCTATTTTTCAAAGTTGAGGTTGCAGTTGAATTTGTTGGTGTTTTTCAATGTTGAGGTTGTTGAAGTTGTTGGTGTTGTTCAAAGTTGAGGTTGTTGTTGAATTTTTCAGTGTTTTTGATTGTTGAGGTTTTTGTTGCATTTTTTGTTGTTTTTGAAGGTTGAGGTTGTTGTTGAATTTGTTGTTGATTTTCAATGATGAGGTTGTTGTTGAGTTTTTAGGTGTTTTTCATTGTTGTGGTTTCTGTTGAAGTTATTGGTACTTTTGAATGTTGAGGTTGTTGATGAATCTTTCGGTGATTTTCGTTGTTGAGGTTTTTGTTCAATTTGTTGGTGTTTTTCATTGTTGAGGTTGTTGTTGAATTTGTTGGTGATTTTCAATGTTGAGGTTGTGGTTGAATTTGTTGGTGTTTTTCCATGTTGAGGTTTTTGGATTTGTTGGTGTTTTTCAAAGTTGATGTTGTTCTTGAATTTGTTGGTGATTTTCAATGTTGAGTTTGTTGTTGAATTTTTTGGTGTTTTTCATTGTTGAGGTTGTTGTTGAAATTGTTGGAGTTTTTCAATGTTGAGGTTGTTGAATTTGTTTGTGTTTTTCAAAGCTGAGTTTGTTGTTGAATTTGTTGGTGTTTTTCATTGTTGAGGTTTTTGTTGAATTTGTTGGTGATTTTCAATGTTGAGGTTGTTGTTGAATTTGTTGATGTTTTTCCATGTTGAGGTTTTTGAATTTGTTGGTGTTTTTCAAAGTTGATGTTGTTGAAATTACTGGTGTTATCAATGGTTCTATTAAATCTTTTGTGTATTTTTCAAAGTTGAGGTTGCAGTTGAAATTGTTGGTGTTTTGCTTTGTTGAGGTTGTGGAATTTGTTGGTGTTTTTCAAAGTTGAGGTTGTTGTTGAATTTTTTGGTGTTTTTCATTGTTGAGGTTTTTGTTGAATTTGTTGGTGATTTTCAATGTTGAGGTTGTTGTTGAATTTTTTGGTGTTTTTCATTGTTAAGTTTTTTGTTGAATTTGTTAGCGTTTTTGAATGTTGAGGTTGTTGATGAATTTTTTGGTGTTTTTCATTGTTGAGGTTTTTGTTGAAATTGTTTGTGTTTTTCATTGTTGGGGTTGTTGTTGAATTTGTTGGTGATTTTCAATAATGAGGTTCTGGTTCAATTTGTTGTTGTTTTTCCATGTTGAGGTTTTTGAATTTGTTGGTGTTTTTCAAAGTTGAGGTTGTTGTTGAATTTGTTGGTGATTTTCAATGTTGAAGTTGTTGTTGCATTTTTTAATGTTTTTCATTGCTGAGGTTGTTGTTGAATTTGTTGGTGATTTTCAATGTTGAGGTTGTTGAATTCACTGCTGTTATCAATGGTTTTTTTTGATCATTTTTCTATGTTACAAAGTTAAGGTTGCAGTTGAAATTGTTGGTGTTTTTCAATGTTGAGGTTGTTGAAGTTGTTGGTGTTGTTCAAAGTTGAGGTTGTTGTTGAATTTTTCGGTGTTTTTCATTGATGAGGTTTTTGTTGAATTTTGTGTTGTTTTTGAATGTTGAGGTTGTTGATGCATTATTTGGTGTTTTTCATTGTTGAGGTTGTTGTTGAATTTGTTTGTGATTTTCAATGTTGAGGTTGTTGTTGAATATTTAGGTGTTTTTCATTGTTGTGGTTTCTGTTGAATTTGTTGGTATTTTTGAATGTTGAGGTTGTTGATGAATCTTTCGGTGTTTTTCATTGTTGAGGTTTTTGTTCAATTTGTTGGTGTTTTTAATTGTTGATGTTGTTGTTGAATTTGTTGGTGATTTTCAATGTTGAGGTTGTTGAATTCATCGGTGTTATCAATGGTTTTTTTTTTGATCATTTGTGTATTTTTCAAAGTTGAACTTGCAGTTGAATTTGTTGGTGTTTTTCAATGTTGAGGTTGTTGAAGTTGTTGGTGTTTTTCAAAGTTGAGGTTGTTGTTGAATTTTTCGGTGTTTTTCATTGTTGAGGTTTTTGTTGAATTTTTTGGTATTTTTGAATGTTGAGGTTTTTGATGCATTATTTGGTGCTTTTCATTGTTGAGGTTTTTGTTGAATTTGTTGGTGACTTTCAATGTTGAGGTTGTTGTTGAATTTTTAGGTGTTTTTCATTGTTATGGTTTCTGTTGAATTTGTTGGTGTTTTTGAATGTTGAGGTTGTTGATGAATCTTTCGGTGTTTTTCCTTGTTGAGGTTTTTGTTCAATTTGTTGGTGTTTTACATTGTTGAGGTTGTTGTTGAATTTGTTGGTGATTTTTAATGTTGAGGTTGTGGTTGAATTTGTTGGTGTTTTTCCATGTTGAGGTTTTTGAATTTGTTGGTGTTTTTCAAAGTTGATGTTGTTGTTGAATTTGTTGGTGATTTTCAATGTTGAGTTTGTTGTTGAATTTTTTGGTGTTTTTCATTGTTGAGGTTGTTGTTGAATTTGTTGGTGATTTTCAATGTTGAGGTTGTGGTTGAATTTGTTGGTGTTTTTCCATGTTGAGGTTTTTGAATTTGTTGGTGTTTTTCAAAGTTGATGTTGTTGTTGAATTTTTTGGTGATTTTTAATGTTGAGTTTGTTGTTGAATTTGTTGGTGTTTTTCATTGTTGAGGTTGTTGAATTTGTTGGTATTTTTCAAAGTTGACGTTGTTGAATTTTTTGGTGTTTTTAATTGTTGAGGTTTTGTTGAATTTGTTGGTGTTTTTGAATGTTGATGTTGTTGTTGAATTTTTTGGTGTTTTTCATTTTTGAGGTTGTTGTTGAAATTGTTGGATTTGTTCAGTGTTGAGGTTGTTGTTGAATTTTTTGGTGATTTTCAATGTTGAGTTTGTTGTTTTAATTGTTGGTGTTTATCAATGTTGAAGTTGTTGAAGTTGTTGTTGTTGTTGAAAGTTGAGGTTGTTGTGGAATTTTTTGGTGTTTTTCATTGTTGAGGTTGTTGTTGAAATTGTTGGATTTGTTCAGTGTTGAGGTTGTTGTTGAATTATTTGGTGTTTTTCATTGTTGAGGTTGTTGTTGAAATTGTTGGAGTTTTTCAATCTTGAGGTTGTTGTTGAATTTTTTGGTGATTTTCAATGTTGAGTTTGTTGTTGAATTTCTTGGTGTTTTTCATTGTTGAGGTTGTTGAATTTATTGGTATTTTTCAAGGTTGACGTTGTTGTTGAATATTTTGGTGTTATTAATTGTTGAGGTTTTTGTTGAATTTGTTGCTGTTTTTGAATGTTGAGGTTGTTGTTGAATTGTTTGGTGTTTTTCATTGTTGAGGTTGTTGTTAAATTTGTTGATGATTTTCAATATTGAGGTTGTTGTTGAATTTGTTGGTGATTTTCAATGTTGAGGTTGTTGTTGAATTTGTTGATGTTTTTCCATGTTGAGGTTTTTGAATTTGTTGGTGTTTTTCAAAGTTGAGGTTGTTGAAATTATTGGTGTTATCAATGGTTTTTTAAAATCTTTTTTGTATTTTTCAAAGTTGAGGTTGCAGTTGAAATTGTTGGTGTTTTGCAATGTTGAGGTTGTTGCATTTGTTGGTGTTTTTCAAAGTTGAGGTTGTTGTTGAATTTTTTGGTGTTTTACATTGTTGAGGTTTTTGTTGAAGATGTTGGCGATTTTCAATGTTGAGGTTGTTGTTGAATTTTTTGGTGTTTTTCATTGTTGAGGTTTTTGTTAAATTTGTTCGCGTTTTTGAATGTTGAGGTTGTTGATGAATTTTTTGGTGTTTTTCATTGTTGAGGTTTTTGTTGACATTGTTTGTGTTTTTCATTGTTGAGGTTGTTGTTGAATTTGTTGGTGATTTTCAATATTGAGGTTCTGGTTGAATTTGTTTTTGTTTTTCCATGTTGAGGTTTTTGAATTTGTTGGTGTTTTTCATAGGTGAAGTTGTTGTTGAATTTGTTGGTGATTTTCAATGTTGAGGTTGTTGTTGCATTTTTTGATGTTTTTCATTGCTGAGGTTGTTGTTGAATTTGTTGGTGATTTTTAATGTTGAGGTTGTTGAATTCATTGATGTTATGAATGGTTTTTTTTGATCATTTTTCTATTTTTCAAAGTTGAGGTTGCAGTTGAAATTGTTGGTGTTTTTCAATGTTGAGGTTGTTGAAGTTGTTGGTGTTGTTCAAAGTTGAGGTTGTTGTTGAATTTTTCGGTGCTTTTGATTGTTGAGGTTTTTGTTGCATTTTTTGTTGTTTTTGAATGTTGAGGCTGTTGATGCATTATTTGGTGTTTTTCATTGATGAGGTTGTTGTTGAATTTGTTGTTGATTTTCAATGATGAGGTTGTTGTTGAGTTTTTAGGTGTTTTTCATTGTTGTGGTTTCTGTTGAATTTGTTGGTACTTTTGAATGTTGAGGATGTTCATGAATCTTTCGTTGATTTTCGTTGTTGAGGTTTTTGTTCAATTTGTTGGTGTTTTTCATTGTTGAGGTTGTTGTTGAATTTGTTGGTGATTTTCAATGTTGAGGTTGTGGTTGAATTTGTTGGTGTTTTTCCATGTTGAGGTTTTTGGATTTGTTGGTGTTTTTCAAAGTTGATGTTGTTGTTGAATTTGTTGGTGATTTTCAATGTTGAGTTTGTTGTTGAATTTTTTGGTGTTTTTCATTGTTGAGGTTGTTGTTGAAATTGTTGGAGTTTTTCAATGTTGAGGTTGTTGAATTTGTTGGTGTTTTTCAAAGTTGAGGTTGTTGTTGAATTTGTTGGTGTTTTTCATTGTTGAGGTTGTTGTTGAATTTGTTGGTGATTTTCAATATTGAGGTTCTGGTTGAATTTGTTTTTGTTTTTCCATGTTGAGGTTTTTGAATTTGTTGGTGTTTTTCATAGTTGAAGTTGTTGTTGAATTTGTTGGTGATTTTCAATGTTGAGGTTGTTGTCGCATTTTTTGATGTTTTTCATTGCTGAGGTTGTTGTTGAATTTGTTGGTGATTTTTAATGTTGAGGTTGTTGAATTCATTGATGTTATGAATGGTTTTTTTTGATCATTTTTCTATTTTTCAAAGTTGAGGTTGCAGTTGAAATTGTTGGTGTTTTTCAATGTTGAGGTTGTTGAAGTTGTTGGTGTTGTTCAAAGTTGAGGTTGTTGTTGAATTTTTCGGTGTTTTTGATTGTTGAGGTTTTTGTTGCATTTTTTGTTGTTTTTGAATGTTGAGGCTGTTGATGCATTATTTGGTGTTTTTCATTGATGAGGTTGTTGTTGAATTTGTTGTTGATTTTCAATGATGAGGTTGTTGTTGAGATTTTAGGTGTTTTTCATTGTTGTGGTTTCTGTTGAATTTGTTGGTACTTTTGAATGTTGAGGATGTTCATGAATCTTTCGTTGATTTTCGTTGTTGAGGTTTTTGTTCAATTTGTTGGTGTTTTTCATTGTTGAGGTTGTTGTTGAATTTGTTGGTGATTTTCAATGTTGAGGTTGTGGTTGAATTTGTTGGTGTTTTTCCATGTTGAGGTTTTTGGATTTGTTGGTGTTTTTCAAAGTTGATGTTGTTGTTGAATTTGTTGGTGATTTTCAATGTTGAGTTTGTTGTTGAATTTTTTGGTGTTTTGTATTGTTGAGGTTGTTGTTGAAATTGTTGGAGTTTTTCAATGTTGAGGTTGTTGAATTTGTTGGTGTATTTCAAAGTTGAGGTTGTTGTTAAATTTGTTGATGTTTTTCAAAGTTGATGTTGTTGAAATTATTGGTGTTATCAATGGTTCTTTTAAATCTTTTTTGTATTTTTCAAAGTTGAGGTTGCAGTTGAAATTGTTGGTGTTTTGCAATGTTGAGGTTGTTGAATTTGTTGGTGTTTTTCAAAGTTGAGGTTGTTGTTGAATTTTTTGGTGTTTTTCATTGTTGAGGGTTTTGTTGAATTTGTTAGCGTTTTTGAATGTTGAGGTTGTTGATGAATTTTTTGGTGTTTTTCATTGTTGAGGTTTTTGTTGAAATTGTTTGTGTTTTTCATTGTTGAGGTTGTTGTTGAATTTGTTGGTGATTTTCAATATTGATGTTCTGGTTCAATTTGTTGTTATTTTTCCATGTTGAGGTTTTTGAATTTGTTGGTGTTTTTCAAGGTTGAGGTTGTTGTTGAATTTGTTGGTGATTTTCACTGTTGAGGTTGTTGTTGCATTTTTTGATGTTTTTCATTGCTGAGGTTGTTGTTGAATTTGTTGGTGATTTTCAATGTTGAGGTTGTTGAATTCATTGGTGTTATCAATGGTTTCTTTTGATCATTTTTCTATGTTACATAGTTGAGTTTGCAGTTGAAATTGTTGGTGTTTTTCAATGTTGAGGTTGTTGAAGTTGTTGGTGTTGTTCAAAGTTGAGGTTGTTGTTCAATTTTACGGTGTTTTTCATTGTTGAGGTTTTTGTTGAATTTTTTGTTGTTTTTGAATGTTGAGGTTGTTGATGCATTATTTGGTGTTTTTCATTGTTGAGGTTGTTGTTGAATTTGTTGGTGATTTTCAATGTTGAGGTTGTTGTTGAATTTTTAGGTGTTTTTCATTGTTGTGGTTTCTGTTGAATTTGTTGGTATTTTTGAATGTTGAGGTTGTTGATGAATCTTTCGGTGTTTTTCATTTTTGAGGTTTTTGTTGAATTTGTTGGTGTTTTTCATTGTTGAGGTTGTTGTTGAATTTGTTGGTGATTTTCAATGTTGAGGTTGTGGTTGAATTTGTTGGAGTTTATCCATGTTGAGGTTTTTGAATTTGTTGGTGTTTTTCAAAGTTGATGTTGTTGTTGAATTTGTTGGTGATTTTCAATGTTGAGTTTGTTGTTGAATTGTTTGGTGTTTTTCATTGTTGAGGTTGTTGTTAAATTTGTTGATGATTTTCAATATTGAGGTTGTTGTTGAATTTGTTGTTGTAATCAATTTTTATTTTGTTGAACCTTTTTGTATTTTTGAAAGTTGAGGTTGTTGTTGAATTTGTTGGTGTTTTTCAATGTTGTGGTTGTTGAATTTGTTTGTGTTTTTCAAAGCTGAGTTTGTTGTTGAATTTGCTGGTGTTTTGCATTGTTGAGGTTTTTGTTGAATTTGTTGGTGTTTTTCATTGTTGAGGTTGTTGTTGAATTTGTTGTTGATTTTCAATGTTGAGGTTGTGGTTGAATTTGTTGATGTTTTTCCATGTTGAGGTTTTTGAATTTGTTGGTGTTTTTCAAATTTGAGGTTGTTGAAATTATTGGTGTTATCAATGGTTTTTTAAAATCTTTTTTGTATTTTTCAAAGTTGAGGTTGCAGTTGAAATTGTTGGTGTTTTGCAATGTTGAGGTTGTTGAATTTGTTGGTGTTTTTCAAAGTTGAGGTTGTTGTTGATTTTTTTGGTGTTTTTCATTGTTGAGGTTTTTGTTGAATATGTTGCTGATTTTCAATGTTGAGGTTGTTGTTGAATTTTTTGGTGTTTTTCATTGTTGAGGTTTTTGTTAAATTTGTTCGCGTTTTTGAATGTTGAGGTTGTTGAATTCATTGATGTTATGAATGGTTTTTTTTGATCATTTTTCTATTTTTCAAAGTTGAGGTTGCAGTTGAATTTGTTGGTGTTTTTCAATGTTGAGGTTGTTGAAGTTGTTGGTGTTGTTCAAAGTTGAGGTTGTTGTTGAATTTTTCAGTGTTTTTGATTGTTGAGGTTTTTGTTGCATTTTTTGTTGTTTTTGAAGGTTGAGGTTGTTGTTGAATTTGTTGTTGATTTTCAATGATGAGGTTGTTGTTGAGTTTTTAGGTGTTTTTCATTGTTGTGGTTTCTGTTGAATTTATTGGTACTTTTGAATGTTGAGGTTGTTGATGAATCTTTCGGTGATTTTCGGTGTTGAGGTTTTTGTTCAATTTGTTGGTGTTTTTCATTGTTGAGGTTGTTGTTGAATTTGTTGGTGATTTTCAATGTTGAGGTTGTGGTTGAATTTGTTGGTGTTTTTCCATGTTGAGGTTTTTGGATTTGTTGGTGTTTTTCAAAGTTGATGTTGTTGTTGAATTTGATGGTGATTTTCAATGTTGAGTTTGTTGTTGAATTTTTTGGTGTTTTTCATTGTTGAGGTTGTTGTTGAAATTGTTGGAGTTTTTCAATGTTGAGGTTGTTGAATTTGTTTGTGTTTTTCAAAGCTGAGTTTGTTGTTGAATTTGTTGGTGTTTTTCATTGTTGAGGTTTTTGTTGAATTTGTTGGTGATTTTCAATATTGAGGTTGTTGTTGAATTTGTTGATGTTTTTCCATGTTGAGGTTTTTGAATTTGTTGGTGTTTTTCAAAGTTGAGGTTGTTGTTGAATTTTTTGGTGTTTTTCATTGTTGAGGTTTTTGTTGAATTTGTTGGTGATTTTCAATGTTGAGGTTGTTGTTGAATTTTTTGGTGTTTTTCATTGTTAAGGTTTTTGTTGAATTTGTTAGCGTTTTTGAATGTTGAGGTTGTTGATGAATTTTTTGGTGTTTTTCATTGTTGAGGTTTTTGTTGAAATTGTTTGTGTTTTTCATTGTTGGGGTTGTTGTTGAATTTGTTGGTGATTTTCAATAATGACGTTCTGGTTCAATTTGTTGTTGTTTTTCCATGTTGAGGTTTTTGAATTTGTTGGTGTTTTTCAAAGTTGAGGTTGTTGTTGAATTTGTTGGTGATTTTCAATGTTGAAGTTGTTGTTGCATTTTTTAATGTTTTTCATTGCTGAGGTTGTTGTTGAATTTGTTGGTGATTTTCAATGCTGAGGTTGTTGAATTCACTGCTGTTATCAATGGTTTTTTTTGATCATTTTTCTATGTTACAAAGTTGAGGTTGCAGTTGAAATTGTTGGTGTTTTTCAATGTTGAGGTTGTTGAAGTTGTTGGTGTTGTTGAAAGTTGAGGTTGTTGTTGAATTTTTCGGTGTTTTTCATTGATGAGGTTTTTGTTGAATTTTTTGTTGGTTTTGAATGTTGAGGTTGTTGATGCATTATTTGGTGTTTTTCATTGTTGAGGTTGTTGTTGAATTTGTTTGTGATTTTCAATGTTGAGGTTGTTGTTGAATATTTAGGTGTTTTTCATTGTTGTGGTTTCTGTTGAATTTGTTGGTATTTTTGAATGTTGAGGTTGTTGATGAATCTTTCGGTGTTTTTCATTGTTGAGGTTTTTGTTGAATTTGTTGGTGTTTTTCATTGTTGATGTTGTTGTTGAATTTGTTGGTGATTTTCAATGTTGAGGTTGTTGAATTCATCGGTGTTATCAATGGTTTTTTTTTGATCATTTGTGTATTTTTCAAAGTTGAACTTGCAGTTGAATTTGTTGGTGTTTTTCAATGTTGAGGTTGTTGAAGTTGTTGGTGTTTTTCAAAGTTGAGGTTGTTGTTGAATTTTTCGGTGTTTTTCATTGTTGAGGTTTTTGTTGAATTTTTTGGTAATTTTGAATGTTGAGGTTTTTGATGCATTATTTGGTGCTTTTCATTGTTGAGGTTATGTTGAATTTGTTGGTGACTTTCAATGTTGAGGTTGTTGTTGAATTTTTAGGTGTTTTTCATTGTTGTGGTTTCTGTTGAATTTGTTGGTGTTTTTGAATGTTCAGGTTGTTGATGAATCTTTCGGTGTTTTTCCTTGTTGAGGTTTTTGTTCAATTTGTTGGTGTTTTACATTGTTGAGGTTGTTGTTGAATTTGTTGGTGATTTTTAATGTTGAGGTTGTGGTTGAATTTGTTGGTGTTTTTCCATGTTGAGGTTTTGAATTTGTTGGTGTTTTTCAAAGTTGATGTTGTTGTTGAATTTGTTGGTGATTTTCAATGTTGAGTTTGTTGTTGAATTTTTTGGTGTTTTTCATTGTTGAGGTTGTTGTTGAATTTGTTGGTGATTTTTAATGTTGAGGTTGTGGTTGAATTTGTTGGTGTTTTTCCATGTTGAGGTTTTTGAATTTGTTGGTGTTTTTCAAAGTTGATGTTGTTGTTGAATTTTTTGGTGATTTTCAATGTTGAGTTTGTTGTTGAATTTGTTGGTGTTTTTCATTGTTGAGGTTGTTGAATTGTTGGTATTTTTCAAAGTTGACGTTGTTGAATTTTTTGGTGTTTTTAATTGTTGAGGTTTTGTTGAATTTGTTGGTGTTTTTGAATGTTGATGTTGTTGTTGAATTTTTTGGTGTTTTTCATTTTTGAGGTTGTTGTTGAAATTGTTGGATTTGTTCAGTGTTGAGGTTGTTGTTGAATTTTTTGGTGATTTTCAATGTTGAGTTTGTTGTTTTAATTGTTGGTGTTTTTCAATGTTGAAGTTGTTGAAGTTGTTGTTGTTGTTGAAAGTTGAGGTTGTTGTGGAATTTTTTGGTGTTTTTCATTGTTGAGGTTGTTGTTGAAATTGTTGGATTTGTTCAGTGTTGAGGTTGTTGTTGAATTTTTTGGTGTTTTTCATTGTTGAGGTTGTTGTTGAAATTGTTGGAGTTTTTCAATCTTGAGGTTGTTGTTGAATTTTTTGGTGATTTTCAATGTTGAGTTTGTTGTTGAATTTCTTGGTGTTTTTCATTGTTGAGGTTGTTGAATTTATTGGTATTTTTCAAGGTTGACGTTGTTGTTGAATATTTTGGTGTTATTAATTGTTGAGGTTTTTGTTGAATTTGTTGCTGTTTTTGAATGTTGAGGTTGTTGTTGAATTGTTTGGTGTTTTTCATTGTTGAGGTTGTTGTTAAATTTGTTGATGATTTTCAATATTGAGGTTGTTGTTGAATTTGTTGGTGATTTTCAATGTTGAGGTTGTTGTTGAATTTGTTGATGTTTTTCCATGTTGAGGTTTTTGAATTTGTTGGTGTTTTTCAAAGTTGAGGTTGTTGAAATTATTGGTGTTATCAATGGTTTTTTAAAATCTTTTTTGTATTTTTCAAAGTTGAGGTTGCAGTTGAAATTGTTGGTGTTTTGCAATGTTGAGGTTGTTGCATTTGTTGGTGTTTTTCAAAGTTGAGGTTGTTGTTGAATTTTTTGGTGTTTTACATTGTTGAGGTTTTTGTTGAAGATGTTGGCGATTTTCAATGTTGAGGTTGTTGTTGAATTTTTTGGTGTTTTTCATTGTTGAGGTTTTTGTTAAATTTGTTCGCGTTTTTGAATGTTGAGGTTGTTGATGAATTTTTTGGTGTTTTTCATTGTTGAGGTTATTGTTGACATTGTTTGTGTTTTTCATTGTTGAGGTTGTTGTTGAATTTGTTGGTGATTTTCAATATTGAGGTTCTGGTTGAATTTGTTTTTGTTTTTCCATGTTGAGGTTTTTGAATTTGTTGGTGTTTTTCATAGGTGAAGTTGTTGTTGAATTTGTTGGTGATTTTCAATGTTGAGGTTGTTGTTGCATTTTTTGATGTTTTTCATTGCTGAGGTTGTTGTTGAATTTGTTGGTGATTTTTAATGTTGAGGTTGTTGAATTCATTGATGTTATGAATGGTTTTTTTTGATCATTTTTCTATTTTTCAAAGTTGAGGTTGCAGTTGAAATTGTTGGTGTTTTTCAATGTTGAGGTTGTTGAAGTTGTTGGTGTTGTTCAAAGTTGAGGTTGTTGTTGAATTTTTCGGTGTTTTTCATTGTTGAGGTTTTTGTTGCATTTTTTGTTGTTTTTGAATGTTGAGGCTGTTGATGCATTATTTGGTGTTTTTCATTGATGAGGTTGTTGTTGAATTTGTTGTTGATTTTCAATGATGAGGTTGTTGTTGAGTTTTTAGGTGTTTTTCATTGTTGTGGTTTCTGTTGAATTTGTTGGTACTTTTGAATGTTGAGGATGTTCATGAATCTTTCGTTGATTTTCGTTGTTGAGGTTTTTGTTCAATTTGTTGGTGTTTATCATTGTTGAGGTTGTTGTTGAATTTGTTGGTGATTTTCAATGTTGAGGTTGTGGTTGAATTTGTTGGTGTTTTTCCATGTTGAGGTTTTTGGATTTGTTGGTGTTTTTCAAAGTTGATGTTGTTGTTGAATTTGTTGGTGATTTTCAATGTTGAGTTTGTTGTTGAATTTTTTGGTGTTTTTCATTGTTGAGGTCGTTGTTGAAATTGTTGGAGTTTTTCAATGTTGAGGTTGTTGAATTTGTTGGTGTTTTTCAAAGTTGAGGTTGTTGTTGAATTTGTTGGTGTTTTTCATTGTTGAGGTTGTTGTTGAATTTGTTGGTGATTTTCAATATTGAGGTTCTGGTTGAATTTGTTTTTGTTTTTCCATGTTGAGGTTTTTGAATTTGTTGGTGTTTTTCATAGTTGAAGTTGTTGTTGAATTTGTTGGTGATTTTCAATGTTGAGGTTGTTGTCGCATTTTTTGATGTTTTTCATTGCTGAGGTTGTTGTTGAATTTGTTGGTGATTTTTAATGTTGAGGTTGTTGAATTCATTGATGTTATGAATGGTTTTTTTTTGATCATTTTTCTATTTTTCAAAGTTGAGGTTGCAGTTGAAATTGTTGGTGTTTTTCAATGTTGAGGTTGTTGAAGTTGTTGGTGTTGTTCAAAGTTGAGGTTGTTGTTGAATTTTTCGGTGTTTTTGATTGTTGAGGTTTTTGTTGCATTTTTTGTTGTTTTTGAATGTTGAGGCTGTTGATGCATTATTTGGTGTTTTTCATTGATGAGGTTGTTGTTGAATTTGTTGTTGATTTTCAATGATGAGGTTGTTGTTGAGTTTTTAGGTGTTTTTCATTGTTGTGGTTTCTGTTGAATTTGTTGGTACTTTTGAATGTTGAGGATGTTCATGAATCTTTCGTTGATTTTCGTTGTTGAGGTTTTTGTTCAATTTGTTGGTGTTTTTCATTGTTGAGGTTGTTGTTGAATTTGTTGGTGATTTTCAATGTTGAGGTTGTGGTTGAATTTGTTGGTGTTTTTCCATGTTGAGGTTTTTGGATTTGTTGGTGTTTTTCAAAGTTGATGTTGTTGTTGAATTTGTTGGTGATTTTCAATGTTGAGTTTGTTGTTGAATTTTTTGGTGTTTTGCATTGTTGAGGTTGTTGTTGAAATTGTTGGAGTTTTTCAATGTTGAGGTTGTTGAATTTGTTGGTGTTTTTCAAAGTTGAGGTTGTTGTTGAATTTGTTGGTGTTTTTCAAAGTTGATGTTGTTGAAATTATTGGTGTTATCAATGGTTCTTTTAAATCTTTTTTGTATTTTTCAAAGTTGAGGTTGCAGTTGAAATTGTTGGTGTTTTGCAATGTTGAGGTTGTTGAATTTGTTGGTGTTTTTCAAAGTTGAGGTTGTTGTTGAATTTTTTGGTGTTTTTCATTGTTGAGGTTTTTGTTGAATTTGTTGGTGATTTTCAATGTTGAGGTTGTTGTTGAATTTTTTGGTGTTTTTCATTGTTGAGGGTTTTGTTGAATATGTTAGCGTTTTTGAATGTTGAGGTTGTTGATGAATTTTTTGGTGTTTTTCATTGTTGAGGTTTTTGTTGAAATTGTTTGTTTTTTTCATTGTTGAGGTTGTTGTTGAATTTGTTGGTGATTTTCAATATTGAGGTTCTGGTTCAATTTGTTGTTATTTTTCCATGTTGAGGTTTTTGAATTTGTTGGTGTTTTTCAAGGTTGAGGTTGTTGTTGAATTTGTTGGTGATTTTCACTGTTGAGGTTGTTGTTGCATTTTTTGATGTTTTTCATTGCTGAGGTTGTTGTTGAATTTGTTGGTGATTTTCAATGTTGAGGTTGTTGAATTCATTGGTGTTATCAATGGTTTCTTTTGATCATTTTTCTATGTTACAAAGTTGAGGTTGCAGTTGAAATTGTTGGTGTTTTTCAATGTTGAGGTTGTTGAAGTTGTTGGTGTTGTTCAAAGTTGAGGTTGTTGTTGAATTTTTCGGTGTTTTTCATTGTTGAGGTTTTTGTTGAATTTTTTGTTGTTTTTGAATGTTGAGGTTGTTGATGCATTATTTGGTGTTTTTCATTGTTGAGGTTGTTGTTGAATTTGTTTGTGATTTTCAATGTTGAGGTTGTTGTTGAATTTTTAGGTGTTTTTCATTGTTGTGGTTTCTGTTGAATTTGTTGGTATTTTTGAATGTTGAGGTTGTTGATGAATCTTTCGGTGTTTTTCATTTTTGAGGTTTTTGTTGAATTTGTTGGTGTTTTTCATTGTTGAGGTTGTTGTTGAATTTGTTGGTGATTTTCAATGTTGAGGTTGTGGTTGAATTTGTTGGAGTTTATCCATGTTGAGGTTTTTGAATTTGTTGGTGTTTTTCAAAGTTGATGTTGTTGTTGAATTTGTTGGTGATTTTCAATGTTGAGTTTGTTGTTGAATTGTTTGGTGTTTTTCATTGTTGAGGTTGTTGTTAAATTTGTTGATGATTTTCAATATTGAGGTTGTTGTTGAATTTGTTGTTGTAATCAATTTTTATTTTGTTGAACCTTTTTGTATTTTTGAATCTTGAGGTTGTTGTTGAATTTGTTGGTGTTTTTCAATGTTATGGTTGTTGAATTTGTTTGTGTTTTTCAAAGCTGAGTTTGTTGCTGAATTTGCTGGTGTGTTGCATTGTTGAGGTTTTTGTTGAATTTGTTGGTGTTTTTCATTGTTGAGGTTGTTGTTGAATTTGTTGTTGATTTTCAATGTTGAGGTTGTTGTTGAATTTGTTGATGTTTTTCCATGTTGAGGTTTTTGAATTTGTTGGTGTTTTTCAAAGTTGATGTTGTTGTTGAATTTGTTGGTGATTTTCAATGTTGAGTTTGTTGTTGAATTGTTTGGTGTTTTTCATTGTTGAGGTTGTTGTTAAATTTGTTGATGATTTTCAATATTGAGGATGTTGTTGAATTTGTTGTTGTAATCAATTTTTATTTTGTTGAACCTTTTTGTATTTTTGAAAGTTGAGGTTGTTGTTGAATTTGTTGGTGTTTTTCAATGTTATGGTTGTTGAATTTGTTTGTGTTTTTCAAAGCTGAGTTTGTTGTTGAATTTGCTGGTGTGTTGCATTGTTGAGGTTTTTGTTGAATTTGTTGGTGTTTTTCATTGTTGAGGTTGTTGTTGAATTTGTTGTTGATTTTCAATGTTGAGGTTGTTGTTGAATTTGTTGATGTTTTTCCATGTTGAGGTTTTTGAATTTGTTGGTGTTTTTCAAATTTGAGGTTGTTCAAATTATTGGTGTTACCAATGGTTTTTTAAAATCTTTTTTGTATTTTTCAAAGTTGAGGTTGCAGTTGAAATTGTTGGTGTTTTGCAATGTTGAGGTTGTTGAATTTGTTGGTGTTTTTCAAAGTTGAGGTTGTTGTTGAATTTTTTGGTGTTTTTCATTGTTGAGGTTTTTGTTGAAGTTGTTGGTGATATTCAATGTTGAGGTTGTTGTTGAATTTTTTGGTGTTATTCATTGTTGAGGTTTTTGTTAAATTTGTTCGCGTTTTTGAATGTTGAGGTTGTTGATGAATTTTTTGGTGTTTTTCATTGTTGAGGTTGTTGTTGAATTTGTTGGTGATTTTCAATATTGAGGTTCTCTTTGAATTTGTTGGTGTTTTTCCATGTTGAGGTTTTTGAATTTGTTGGTGTTTTTCATAGTTGAGGTTGTTGTTGAATTTGTTGGTGATTTTCAATGTTGAGGTTGTTGTTGCATTTTTTGATGTTTTTCATTGCTGAGGTTGTTGTTGAATTTGTTGGTGATTTTTAATGTTGAGGTTGTTGAATTCATTGATGTTATGAATTGTTTTTTTTGATCATTTTTCTATTTTTCAAAGTTGAGGTTGCAGTTGAATTTGTTGGTGTTTTTCATTGTGGAGGTTGTTGAAGTTGTTGGTGTTGTTGAAAGTTGAGGTTGTTGTTGAATTTTTCGGTGTTTTTCATTGTTGAGGTTTTTGTTGAATTTTTTGTTGTTTTTGAATGTTGAGGTTGTTGATGCATTATTTTGTGTTTTTCATTGTTGAGGTTGTTGTTGAATTTGTTGGTGATTTTCAATGATGAGGTTGTTGTTGATTTTTTAGGTGTTTTTCATTGTTGTGGTTTCTGTTGAATTTGTTGGTACTTTTGAATGTTGAGGTTGTTGAAGAATCTTTCGGTGATTTTCCTTGTTGAGGTTGTGGTTGAATTTTTTGGTGTTTTTCATTGTTGAGGTTGTTGCTGAAATTGTTGGAGTTTTTCAATGTTGAGGTTGTTGTTGAATTTTTTGGTGATTTTCAATGTTGAGTTTGTTGTTGAATTTGTTGGTGTGTTTCATTGTTGAGGTTGTTGAATTTATTGGTATTTTTCAATTTTGACGTTGTTGTTGAATATTTTGGAGTTATTAATTGTTGAGGTTTTTGTTGAATTTGTTTCTATTTTTGAATGTTGAGGTTGTTGATGAAATTTTTGGTGTTTTTCATTGTTGAGGTTGTTGTTGAATTTGTTGGTGTATTTGAATGTTGAGGTTGTTGTTGAATTGTTTGATGTTTTTCATTGTTGAGGTTGTTGTTAAATTTGTTGGTGATTTTCAATATTGAGGTTGTTGTTGAATTTGTTGTTGTTATGAATTTTTATTTTGTTGAACCTTTTTGTATTTTTGAAAGTTGAGGTTGTTGTTGAATTTGTTGGTGTTATTCCATGTTGAGGTTGTTGAATTTGTTTGTGTTTTTCAAAGCTGAGTTTGTTGTTGAATTTGTTGGTGTTTTTCATTGTTGAGGTTTTTGTTGAATTTATTGGTGTTTTTCATTGTTGAGGTTGTTGTTGACTTTGTTGGTGATTTTCAATGTTGAGGTTGTGGTTGAATTTGTTGGTGTTTTTCAAAGTTGATGTTGTTGAAATTATTGGTGTTATCAATGGTTTTTTAAAATCTTTTTTGTATTTTTCAAAGTTGAGGTTGCAGTTGAAATTGTTGGTGTTTTGCAATGTTGAGGTTGTTGAATTTGTTGGTGTTTTTCAAAGTTGAGGTTGTTGTTGAATTTTTTGGTGTTTTTCATTGTTGAGGTTTTTGTTGAATTTGTTGGTGATTTTCAATGTTGAGGTTGTTGTTGAATTTTTTGTTGTTTTTCATTGTTGAGGTTTTTGTTGAATTTGTTAGCGTTTTTGAATGTTGAGGTTATTGATGAATTTTTTGGTGTTTTTCATTGTCGAGGATTTTGTTGAAATTGTTTGTGTTTTTCATTGTTGAGGTTGTTGTTGAATTTGTTAGTGATTTTCAATATTGAGGTTCTGGTTCAATTTGTTGTTGTTTTTCCATGTTGAGGATTTTTATACTGTTGGTGTTCTTCAAAGTTGAGGTTTTTGTTGAATTTGTCGGTGATTTTCAATGTTGAGGTTGTTGAATTCATTGGTGTTATCAATGGTTTTTATTGATCATTTTTCTATGTTTCAAAGTTGAGGTTGCAGTTGAAATTGTTGGTGTTTTTCAATGTTGAGGTTGTTGAAGTTGTTGGTGTTGTTGAAATTTGAGGTTGTTGTTGAATTTTTCGGTGTTTTTCATTGTTGAGGATTTTGTTGAATTTTTTGTTGTTTTTGAATGTTGAGGTTGTTGATGCATTATTTGGTGTTTTTCATTGTTGAGGTTGTTGTTGAATTTGTTGGTGATTTTCAATGATGAGGTTGTTGTTGATTTTTTAGGTGTTTTTCATTGTTGTGGTTTCTGTTGAATTTGTTGGTACTTTTGAATGTTGAGGATGTTCATGAATCTTTCGTTGATTTTCGTTGTTGAGGTTTTTGTTCAATTTGTTGGTGTTTATCATTGTTGAGGTTGTTGTTGAATTTGTTGGTGATTTTCAATGTTGAGGTTGTGGTTGAATTTGTTGGTGTTTTTCCATGTTGAGGTTTTTGGATTTGTTGGTGTTTTTCAAAGTTGATGTTGTTGTTGAATTTGTTGGTGATTTTCAATGTTGAGTTTGTTGTTGAATTTTTTGGTGTTTTTCATTGTTGAGGTCGTTGTTGAAATTGTTGGAGTTTTTCAATGTTGAGGTTGTTGAATTTGTTGGTGTTTTTCAAAGTTGAGGTTGTTGTTGAATTTGTTGGTGTTTTTCATTGTTGAGGTTGTTGTTGAATTTGTTGGTGATTTTCAATATTGAGGTTCTGGTTGAATTTGTTTTTGTTTTTCCATGTTGAGGTTTTTGAATTTGTTGGTGTTTTTCATAGTTGAAGTTGTTGTTGAATTTGTTGGTGATTTTCAATGTTGAGGTTGTTGTCGCATTTTTTGATGTTTTTCATTGCTGAGGTTGTTGTTGAATTTGTTGGTGATTTTTAATGTTGAGGTTGTTGAATTCATTGATGTTATGAATGGTTTTTTTTTGATCATTTTTCTATTTTTCAAAGTTGAGGTTGCAGTTGAAATTGTTGGTGTTTTTCAATGTTGAGGTTGTTGAAGTTGTTGGTGTTGTTCAAAGTTGAGGTTGTTGTTGAATTTTTCGGTGTTTTTGATTGTTGAGGTTTTTGTTGCATTTTTTGTTGTTTTTGAATGTTGAGGCTGTTGATGCATTATTTGGTGTTTTTCATTGATGAGGTTGTTGTTGAATTTGTTGTTGATTTTCAATGATGAGGTTGTTGTTGAGTTTTTAGGTGTTTTTCATTGTTGTGGTTTCTGTTGAATTTGTTGGTACTTTTGAATGTTGAGGATGTTCATGAATCTTTCGTTGATTTTCGTTGTTGAGGTTTTTGTTCAATTTGTTGGTGTTTTTCATTGTTGAGGTTGTTGTTGAATTTGTTGGTGATTTTCAATGTTGAGGTTGTGGTTGAATTTGTTGGTGTTTTTCCATGTTGAGGTTTTTGGA